>NC_029774.3:112698208-112698643 GCF_000817695.3 Arachis duranensis | reverse complement strand
GGCCCTTCCCAAACTTTTAATTTTTTAGTTTAACTCTCTTTTAATTATTAATTTTATTTTTTAATTTATATTTTTTATATTCGTCCCTTCTAAAAAAAATTTTTAGCTCCACCCCGCTCAAAATGCTTTAATTAATTTGATATGTCGACAAATGTCTTTTGATATTAAGGATAAAACTTTTATACATGATTTAATTTGTCTGTTTTTACGTGGGTTAGATATTACTCTAGGAATGGATTGGTTGTATACACACCATGTTTTTTTTATTGTTTTAAAAAGACTGCTACTATGTCATACTCCCAATTAAAGCAATTTTTCTTTCAACTAATTGATTAGTGATTTAATCAATCAACTAAAATCCATTTACTCATTGGCTTGGGTTTCCAATGGTTAAAAGACAAAGAACAAGGATATTTGATGGCAAACATGACCTAT
>NC_029774.3:112685433-112698139 GCF_000817695.3 Arachis duranensis | reverse complement strand
TCATTACTTACCAAACAAATATTAAACTAAACATATATACTTAGGGTAGTGGAACAAAATAATACGGCATGCATGATAGTGGAGTGCTATCAAGTTGATGTTTTGTAATAGGAGTGTATATGGTCGGGTAAAGTATAGTTTGTTTTAATTTTGACTCATCCTAAATATATGCTTGACATATATTTTAGATTCTAATTTGATTTTAGATCCGATAAAATTTGTACACATTTGGATCTCAATTATATCGAATAAAAATCGGAACTATAATAATAAAAAAAATCAACAATAACCACATCAACTAAATTAAAAACAAATAAAAAAATAAGTAATAATCAGAACAAATAATTTGTAGAAAAATACAATTATCTTCTCCTCCCATTCATCTTTATCTAAAGTCTAAATAAATAAAATCAAAGAAAAATCAAATACAATTCAACAACAATGAGTAACAAATTAAAAGTTTATCCCACTAAACAGCACAATAAACAGAACAATAATCAGAAACCTTATAATAAAAATAATAATAAAAATCAATAATAACCACATTAACTAAATTAAGCACAAATTAAAAAAAATTAATAATCAGAACAAATATGCAATTTATTAGTAATTAGAACACCAAAATACTATCACTAATTAATTTTTCCAAAAAAGATAATACCATCACTGTTAATTAAAAGACAAAACAATAATCAAAATAGTGAAATACTAATCAGAACAATAATCAAAATTCCTAATAAAAGTTCTAATAATCAACATTAATTATTTTTTTAAAGTAAAAGAAAAAATCCAGGGCAAAGAAGAAGAAGACGATCGGGGACAACAGAGTAGAAGTGATGGTTGACTAAGATTTGTCGGGGCTTCTAGTGGTGACGGAGCTAACCTTCACGACTTGCGAGGACTAATATTGGCAGAGAAGAAGATGATCGAGGCCAATAGTGCTAGGAAAATAGAGCAGAGAAGCATCGTCGCACTTCGCTGAGGAGACAGAGAGACAGTTATGGCGGGCTGGTGAGTAGTGACAATATTGAAGGTGGCGGGTGGTGAACGACAAAAAATGGGCCGAGAGAGAAAGGGTTCAGACCTTCAGTACTGATGTGAAGGACTGAGAAAAGGAGGTTGTGCGTTCTTGGCTAACTATATACCCTAAGTCTGTAAGCCATTTTTTGGCATAGCATTTTCTTTGTTGGTTTGTAAGCCGTTTGTTCGGCCATTACTATTTTCCTTTTTGTTTCATTTTGAAGCCATTTTAGGCCGCTTTCTCGGTTTTATGAATGTTTTTGTAGCCTCTTGGTGGGCCGTGCGTATAGTTGGCCTGTGGGCTGTGTTAGGTACTTGTTTGGTTTTGTGGATATCTGAGTTTTGGCCTCGCGGGTGATCGGTCTCCGGGGTAGGCATGTGTGTTCGTGCCGTTAGTTGGGGCAAAGCTTTGGAGACAGAATATATGTAAAAAAATGAAGAAAATATGCGATAAAATAGTAAACAATTTTTAAAAAATGAAGGAAAATAAAAGACAATCTAAACGACCTTGATTCTTGTCGCTTGGGAGATGCTCCTACGTGTAGTAGCGCCGCATGTTAGTGGCATTACAGGATCTCGGAAGCTCGGTTCTGTCTAATCGTTCGAGCTTATACTCTCCTTTCCCCATTGCCATCTTGATCCGGTAGGGGCCCTTCCAATTGGGTGTGAGATTCCCTTCTCCGGGGGTAGGAGACCGGTGTCGTTTCATCGTAAGACGATGTCTCTTGGTCCAAAGTCTCATCGTACCATGCTATGATTGTACATTAGGCTTATCCTTTGTTTTAGGCTAGATCCCATAGATGTGCTATGCTCCTGACCTTGTCCGCGAGGTCCTACTCTGCCTCTTCGTCATTTTCTCCCATGGTTCTCTGTGGACTGGGATCCCTGACTTCTACTGGGATGACGACCTCTAGGCCGTATGTTATCCGAAAGGGGTTTCTCCAATTGAGGTTTGAGGGGAGGTCCATACGACCAGAGGATGGATCCGAGTTCCTCAGCCTATAACCCCTTGGCCTCGTCTAGTCGCTTTTTGAGGCCCTTTACTATTAATTTGTTGGCCACTTCTACTCGTCCATTTGTTTGTGGATGCTCTATCAAACTGAATTACTATGAGCTGCCGAGACCTTCTAGGAATTTCCTAAATCTTTTGTCCACAAATTAGGTCCCATTGTCCAAGATCACGATCTTAGAAATTTCAAATCGGGCTATAACTTGTCTCCAGAAGTACTTCTGACACTGGGGGCCGTGATACTAGCTAAGGCCTCGGCTTCGACCCACTCGGTGTAGTAGTCAATAGTGACGATGAGGTACTAGAGCTCTCTGGGAGCCATGGGGAAAGGACCAACGAAGTCAATTTCCCAGGTTCCGAAAGGCCAATCTTCCGTTATGATGCTGAGTTGGTAGGGGACGACCTAGTGGAGGTCGGCGTGGATTTGGCACTTGTCGCAGTGTTTGACTAGCTGGAGGGAGTCTTTTATAATGGAGGGTCAGAAATGCCCTGCTCGGATAACCTTTTGAGCCAGGGTTTCCCCCCCCCCACAAGATGGCCGTAACACCCTTCATGAATTTCACGAAATATGTAGTCTGTGTTGTTGGGTTCTATGCATTTGAGGAGTGACTGTGATAGTCTGCGCTTGTACAATTGCCTTACTATCGTGGTGTACTTTGCTGCTTCCCGTTTAATGCGTTTTGCTTCCTTAGGATCCTTAGGTAGCCTTCCGTTAGTGAGGTATTCGAGAATTGCAAAGGTCTAGGAGTGCTGGCTTGTGATTGGGAGGTCAACCGAGGTTGTGGCCTACACGGACGGTGTCTTGATAACCTCCTGAATCAATGATCAATTTTCTGAGACTGATTTGCTGCTTGCCAGTTTTAAGAGTTAGTCGACCCTTGCGTTTCATTCACTGGGAATGTGCTGGACGGTTACTCTATCGAACTCGGCCACCAGTTCTTTCCCCTTGGCTAGATATTGTTGTAACAAAGGGTCCTTTGTTTGATAACCTCTGTTAATGACTACTTGGGAGTCGCTGCAGACCTCTAACACTTTTGTGCTGACTTCTTTTCTTTGGCTAACGTCAGTCCGGCTAGGAGGGCTTCATATTCGGCTTGATTGTTAGATATTGGGAACTCATATCGAATGAATTCTTCGATGGTGATTCCATTCTTATTTTCTAGTATTATTCCTGCTCCTCTTGAGCTGGTGTT
Source organism: Arachis duranensis (assembly GCF_000817695.3). Taxonomy (NCBI): domain Eukaryota; kingdom Viridiplantae; phylum Streptophyta; class Magnoliopsida; order Fabales; family Fabaceae; genus Arachis; species Arachis duranensis. The sequence goes on along the minus strand of NC_029774.3, from coordinate 112,694,917 downwards.
CGACGAGCCATCAACATGGAGCGTCTAGGTTTTTGCAGGTTCATTTTTTGGGGTTATTTTGGCTATGAAGTTTGCCATGGACTAGGCCTTAATAGAGTTCTTGGCCTCAAATCCGATTTGGTATTGTGATAATTCGACGGACCATGCGAGCATCCATCATGCGAGGTCTGGTTTCTGTAGCACTTGCCTAACCACCTGGTCCATTCGAAATGTAATGGGGTGGGCCTGGAAATACTGTCGAAGGCATTGGGACGCCGTGAGTAGGGCAAGCCAAGTTTTTCGAGTCTGGAGTAGCATGTATCTTCACTTTGGAAGACCTTACTTATAAAGTACACAGGACTTTGTACTTTTTGCTCGTCTTCTCGGACAAGCGTTGTGGCTAGTGCTTCCTCCATTATGGATAAGTAAAGGTAAATCGTCTCCCCGATTCTAGGTTTAGAGAGTATGGGGGGTTCTTCCAATACTTTTTTGAAGTGCTGGAAGGCTTCTTTGCACTCGAGTTCCCATTTAAAGCTTATACCCTTTTTCATGAGTTTGAAGAAGGGGATGGCTCTCTGGGCCAAGGCCCCGAGGAAGTGAGAAAAGGTGGCCAATCACCCGGTCAAAAATGGCCTTGCATGTTTTCAGGTTTGCTTCTACCCCCCGTTGAGTAATCATGAAGCCTAGAAATTTCCCAACTTCCATCCCGAAAGCGCACTTTGTTGGGTTAAGGCACATTCGATGTTTCTTCAAAGTTTCCAATATGAGTTCGAGGTCGCCGATGAGCTCGTCACCAGTTCGGGTTTTGGCAAGCATGTCATCAATGTAAACCTCTAGCTTTGTTTCGGAGAAGTCTTTGAAGATTTTGGTAGCGAGCCTTTGGTAGGTGGCCCTGACATTCTTTAACCCGAAGGGCATGATCATGTAAAAATATGTGCCATCAGGAGTTACAAACGCAATTTTCTCCTCGTCAGACCGGTGCATGGGTATCTGATTTTACCTGGAGTAGGCATCCATGAAGCTGAGGTACTGATGTCCCGGGCGGCGTCTACTAGTCCGTTGATGTTTGGTAGTGTAAAGCCATCTTTAGGACAAGCTTTGTTCAAGTCCGTGTAATCGACGCACATTCACCACTTGCTATTTGCCTTTTTAACTAGTACAACGTTGGCCAACCAGGTCGTGTAGTGGATTTCTCGGATGAAGCCTGCTTCGAGCAGGGCTTTTACTTGTTTTCTGACTTCAGATGCCCGGTCAGGGGACATTTTCCTTCTCCTCTGAGCCACTGGTTTGACTTTCGGATCTACAATCAAATGGTAGGACATTAGATCAAGGTTTATGCCTAGCATGTCGGTCGGGGTAAATGCGAATAGGTCTCTATTTTGCTTTAAAAGCTTAACCAGGTTGCCTTTTAAGTCGTAGGGTAGGTTTTTGTTGATGAATGTGAATTCACCCTTGGTTTGCCTATTTGTAGTTCTTCCATGTCTCCTTCCGGTTCTGGTCGGGGTTGCCCATCTTGGTGTGCGTCGAGGTCAACGGGTAAGATGCTTGCCGCATCTTGGGATCTCTTGCAGAGGGCCTGTATTGTTCTAATGGTGCCATTGTCAGCCTGGAACTTCATGATTAGAAACTTGGTAAAGATGACGGCGGATAGATCGTTGTTTGTCTTTATTCCGAGGATGATGCTGTAGGTGGTGGAATCCTTGAGGACCACGAATTTAGAAAGTATGGTTTTTCTCTGGCTTTTAGTTCCGATAGTTAGTGATAACACTATGGAACCGTCCGATTTGAGAAGTTGTCCCCGAGTTCGGTCACCCTATTGCAGTGGCTTTGCAGACTTTCATATCAGAGACCTAGCTTATTAAAGGCTCCTCTAAAGAGGATGTTGGAATCAGCTCTGGTGTCGACCAATATTCTTTTCACCAGTCCGGTCCCGACCCTTGCCGAGATGGCGAAGGGGGCGTCTTCCACCGAGGTGCCGTGTTGGCAGTCATCGGGGGAGAACGTGATCGCTGTTGGAACTGAAGTGTTTATGCTTGATTTTTTATGGCTAGGACTTTGAGATCCTTTTTTAGTGCTAATTTTGACCTTTCTAGTGCATCATTTCGCGTGATTACGTTTACTATTATGGTGGGATCGATCTCCAGACTTTCTTAGGGTGCCTGTCATATCATCTTGGGGTTGCATCCTTCGCGTTCTGGTGATCTTTCTCTTTCAACTTTCTTGGGTTCTCGGATGATCTTGGTGAATTCGGGGAGTTTGCCATCTTGGATGGCTTGTTCGAGAGCATCCTTTAGATCAAAGCAATATTGGGTTTTATGTCCGTATCCTCAGTGGTAATCGTAGTATAGACTCTTGTTGCCGCCTGTCCGTTCCTTTAGTTGTTGCGCCTCTGGGAGGATGCTTCATTTTTCTATTTGGTAATAGATCTCTGTGATAGGGACAGATAGGGGTAGCAGTTCATGAACTTTCCTACCCTAGACGACTAGCTAGGGGCAACGCATTTGAAGTGTTCTTTTGGGGTATCTTTTGGTGGTGGGTTGCTACAAGTTTTCGTGCTACTGTTTATTGGCGGCCACGACTTGGCTTACCTCTTCGTCGTTTATGTATTCTCTCTGACATTTTGAATTTTGTGCATGGTCTAGACTGGTTTGGTGGTGAGGTCATTCCAGAAGTCTTCATTCATAAGGCCACTGGTCAGACAAAGACTGGCTACCAAATCTGTGAGTCCGTCGATCGTTAGGTATACGTCGTTGAACATGTCGAGGTATTTTCTCATGGATTCGTCTTGTCTTTGAGTGATTCCGAGTAGATTGATTGGATGTTTTGTTACGGTGATCTTAGTGGTGAACTGTTGATGCGTGAGCATCTTATCTATCTTTTCCTAGTGAATTTGTAGCTAATTTGTTGAGTTTAATTAAGAATTAATTATATTTTAGCCACAATGGATGCTATTTTGAGTTTTGTGCAATTTTATTTATTTTAGGTAGCATTCGGAGGGATTTGATGAAGTTTCTGCAGAGAAAAAGAAGAAACCAAAGAGATGACCAGCGAAGACCGACGCGGACGCATGACTCACGCGACCGCGCGAAATGGAGAAATCAAAATGACGCGATCGCATGCCTGACGCAAACGCGTGGACTGGAATCTGCACAAATGACGCGAGCGCGTGGACGATGCGGACGCGTCACATGCGCGATCTGCAATAATACAGAAAACGCTGGGGCGATTTCTGGGCTGTTTTGACCCAGTTTCCAGCCCAGAAAACACAGATTAGAAGCTGAAGAATGGACAAATCAAGTGGTCCCCACCCATCAACTGAAGATCTATTAATTAATTCGAATTTAAATTCAAATCTTATCTTTTAGGAAAAGATATTATTTTTAATTTTAGATAATTAGATTTTAAATTTATTAGGATTAGTTATAAATAGGAATTTAGATGCCATCAGATGGGAAGAGAACTGACAATCCTAATTTTCTCTCTTTTCCATGAGCAACTAATCCTCCACTGTTAAGGTTAGGAGCTCTGTCTATTTTCATGGATTGATTCGTTTGATCTTTTTAATTTAATTCATGTCTTGGTTTATATTTTAATAATTGTTTTCGTTCATTACTTTATAAATATGGGTGGAACGGAAGTATGACCAATGTTCTAATTGAGTTCTTGTAAAACTTGGAAAAGCTCTTTACTTGAACAACAGCTTGAAAACATATTATACTGAATTTTTAATTGTTTGTATTTAATGGGATACGTGACATATAATCCCCTTATTTGTGGATAATTAGGATTCTTTTGGCATATAAACTAAAAATTGATCATCACCCTCTAATTGGAATTAATTGACCAAGGAATTGGCAATTAATGAATTTTAGAGGAGACTAGGAAGGTCTAAGGAATTAAGGTCTAGTCACATATAGTTTGCCATGAAATTAAATCTTGCATGATTAAATTAATTAGTAATAAAATTTAATCCGGAAATTAGATAACTCTGAAACCTTAACTGTTTTCTTAATATTTTATTCTCAACTTATTTATTTGTCTATCCTTTTGATATTCTGAGTTCGAACTTAAACCTTTTGAACATCTCAAAACCATTTTCTGCTTGCCTAACTAAGCTTATCACTCAATAACTGTTGCTTGATCCATCAATCCTCGTGGGATCGACCCTTACTCACGTAAGGTATTACTTGGTACGACCCGGTGCACTTGCCAGTTAGTTTGTGGGTTATAAAATACCGCATCAACTATGCCATAAAATTTTTGGAGACGTCATCGAAACTGGCTGTGGAGCCGTTGGAGAGGACGTTGAACCATTTGATTGCGGGGCTGGTGAGGGTTACCAGGAAGGCCCTGCATCAGACCGCATCGGCGGCTCCCTTTAAGGTTCATCCTGGCCTCAAAGGCCGTGAGGTGCTTCTGTGGGTCCTCATCCCAATGTATTTCATATCAATGGGCTTGTCAAAGCCCTTTGGAAGTTTGATTTTTAGGATTTTCTCCGTGAATGGGGTGGCTCCCATTATCACATGCTCACTTCATGTTCGCTTGGCATCCCGGTAGTGTCTTCGGTCGTCCTTGTCGCATTGGCATTCCGGATCTTTGGAGACGTTGCAGTTGCATCTTTTGCCGTGTCGTTGTTTCGGTAACCTGTCGTTCTTGGTCTCACAATGCAATCGGATCCTGGAGGTTACTTGGCTTGCGTGTTCCGAACGGTATCGCTCCTTGGACGTGACTCGACCTTCGAAGTTTTGCACTTTGAGGCAAAGCTTTTGAATTATCTAGATTGCTTTTTCTCCTAGGCCATCGGGTGCTCGGATTTTGTCAGGCTGACGATTGTCCTCCTTCTGTTATTGCCGAACAGTGGTTGGCTGGCAGTGCATGGCGCTAGTTATCCTCTCGTGGGTAGGGGGATGCTATCCTGAAGTTCGGGTGTTAGGCTTCACGGGTTTGAGTCGTGGTGATGGCTTGAAGATTGCTTCTCGAGATTCTCTATCATGCCGCCAAGACTTGGCAATTCCCATAGACAGCGCCAATGTACTAGAAGTCTCTGGTACGGATTGAGACAGATCAGGGACTTGCGAGTTGAGGCGGTCATCGGATTGTCTGACTAGAGCGATGAGGGTGGGTACCTACAAAGACACTTCGACACTCAAGTCAGAATAGATCTAAGAGGTATATGCGTGTGGAATGAGTAATGTACCTGAGTGGGCCTTTGACTCCCCTTTATATAGCTGGTGATAGTTATTTTATCTTATCTCTATTTACCTAAGATAAGAAAGAAATTTGAATTCAAATGTTGGGTTAAGATGCTGGAAGTTATTAATCTATTTTGAGCTGTGAGGATGGCCCAATCCTAAGACTGTCGGATTCGGTGACCGTTCCGTGGGAGGACCCAGAGATCGGATCTGGAACATAATAAAAATTTAAAAATATTATATTATTTAAGAATTAATTAGATAATATGTGGATTAATGTTAAACTTTTTTACTTATTTATAAAAATATTTGTAATTCGTATATAATTCAATATAATTATTTAAAAAAAACAAAAAAAAATATATAACAACAGAAGTCTTTCAAAGATGGCTATCCTCTTAAATATTAACTTATGTGTATTTTCTAATATTTTTATATAATAAAAATATTTCTTATATATTTTATAATAAAATATAATTAATTCTAAAAAATAAGTTTCTTTTTATATATTATGGGAATATTTTCCATAAACAATCATTTAGACTTTGAAAAATAAATTATATTTATTTGTTGATATTTTTAAATTGGTGATGCTGTATAGTGTAATTTTAAAGTTTCTCTTTAGTGTATTTGAAAATAGTTTAAAAAAAAGTTAGAAAAAAATAATTGAAAACAACAATATCAAAAATGTAGTATAATATTATAAATATACTTTATTAATAATGATATATTAAAAATTATATAATTATTATCTATACAAAATTGACGTGGGACAATTATAAAAAATAATGTCATAAATTCATTTTATAATATATTGATATCAACTTTTATATAATAAATATAAAAATAGATAGTTAGATGGAATTCATGACCACTCCGTTTAAACAATTGGTATGATAAAAGGACTTGGGTGGGATTAGTGAAACTGAAACTGAAACTGAAACAGCTATTATTAGCTCAGGAAGATGACAAAAAATTGTATCGAAACTACTTGCGCCTAGATGAACTTGAGAGACTATCATATCGCAAAATTATATAAGCCACTGCACTTTCTTTTGTTGGTACAACATAACATCACTGCTGCCTAAGGTTAATTCTAAGTTCTACTGTACAATCTCAATGTTGAAATTTGCTGTTATAATTGCCTAAACCTTGCTCTGGTACCTGAGATATGGTACCGTCGTCTTTCGTATTGGTATTATCCTGTGTATGTTACAAGGGATTATTTATGCTTCTTTCCACCCGCCAGAATACGCTGGATTTGAAGTCCTCGGCTGAACGCTTGATTGAATAGCAACCGAGTTTGGAATTCTGAAACAAACGGGAACCAAGCTAATATGGCCACTGGTCCGAAGATAAGCAATCCCATCACGTATTCATACCCTCTTGATAAAGCTTTGACGGACCCCCACATTCCAATTGCCTTCACCAATGGCCTACATGCTTGAGATATCTGCTCATATAAAGATAACAGCAACATAAATCACGAGAGAATCTTCTCTGATTGCATGAATTAATCAAGTCGGCTTAGATGGTTTTGGGATTTAATATAAACAGCAATAACTTTGAGGCAATCAAATATCTTTTCAGCATGAGCAGACAAAGCAAGAGGCAATGACCACTAAAAACAAATCACCTGTATAAGTGCCCATCCTGTTGGTAAAAAAGCTAGGAGGCTCCTAAGAATGTCTTGAACTGTGAGACTAAGTAGAGTAAACATCAAGACTAGAGCGACAATGCTTCCAATGAACAAAAGCAGTTTGAGGAGACGAAATATCAGCTGAAAATCAGCACTGAACTTCTTCCTACCCATAGACACAATCTGCAATTTTAGATGCCGGTATGCCACTGGTTAATTACTAAGATAATTATCAAGCTGTTTATTAATAATGAAATTATTAATTATTTTAAGCTCAATGGTAAAAAATGCTCTACTAACTCAAAACGAACTTTCATATATCAATAAATACCAACCTTCAAAATGATCATAACAGCTACTATGACTAGCCAGGACAGACCATAAACCTGGGGAGAAATGAACGTTAGAAAGATCTCTTTTATATGTAAACTTGTGTTTGTGTTTAGTATTTCTTTTCCATTTTCTGCTTTGTTCACCGGGGAGGGCATTAGTTATTTATTTATATTGGGTAAACAGGGAGGGTGTTTTCGATAACAGACTAACTTCACCTATAACCAAGGAGTTTCATCGTCCAACATGTGTTAAAGGCTTAAAGCAATTAAGCCCTGAGGTCCAGATGCTAAGAGTTTGACATGAAAATTTAAAATAAAATTGAATTGGAAAGCATAATTACCATGATGCTTTTGTCACCTCTAGCTATATTTAGATGATACACAATTCCATACTGATAGACAAAGAAACGCAGGGCAAGAATCACCTCCGAAGTCCTCCCCAATAACCCAGTGAATTGCAAATGCTCTTGTTCCTCATTCCACCATGATTCCCAGCTCTTGGTAGCAGGAACACCAATACCACCTCCACTATTCATCCATTTTGTCCAGTCATCCCAGTCCTCAACTATCTTCTGCCACTCAAATCCTGATGGATTGAAAAGGAAAGGACTAAACAACCAAGAACAAACCAAAAACCACATTGACCCTGAGAGAAGAAGATATGCAGTTGAATCAGGAGCTGCTGATCCATAAAGCTTATAACACATAAGCAAGACAGCAAGCTCTAACCCTTTTACAAAGTGGCTCCTCGAGTACATTCTGTAATTTTCTGCGAACTTCTCATGACGAACTACAAAACCACGCCCAGTTGCTCTGTACTTTGCCCCTCCATGCAACAGAGTGCGCCCAAAGTAGTGCATCTTCGATCCTAGTGAGAAAGTGAAAAAAACGGGTGCTAGCTGCAGCTGCATTATTATGAGGTCACCTATAGCAGTTCTGAACCCTCTTTCTAGTCCTATTTCCATAACCATGGGCAGAGTCATTAGAAGGCCTATCTGAACAAGACTTTGTGAAGCCATTGCTTCCTTTAGTGGATCGTCGCCCCTTCTCTTTGCCAGTTTAACTATTGCATTTTCAAATCCACTCAATGACAGATAGAGTTTTCCATATAGGAAAGCATAAACTGTAAGGGACACTGCCTGTGATTACCAGAAGAAAACGTTAGTGCTAGATCCAGGGTTAGCTAATTAAGCAAAAAGGGTAAGATTTAGGGTGTGTAAAACTGAAAATTATATAGGCAAGTGAGCAGAAGTATATTTCCCATAATCTATTTAAATTAGTTGGACTTATTTTATATGAAAGATGTTTGATAATTTTCTGATTAATCCTAAACCAAAGCATTAAGCATTACCATAGAGCTGACATAAAATCCAACAGTTGTAAAATAGAATGATAGCATTCGGAAAAAATCAAATCGATGCCCCAGCCGGTATATATCCCTGCTTAGTGTCTGCTCTCCATTACCACAGGCCACTTTTGCTTCAAAAAGAGAAATTTGATTGAGGCCAACATCTCTACCCTTTCCAACTTGGATATATTCATGATGAGTAACGTTTCCACGTCTTAGTGTTGAGTTGAATCCTACATAGACAAAGCCATACGATACAAGGCCAATAAAGAAATATCAAATACATACCAGCTAAAAGATAAAATAGAATAAGAAGAAGAAAGAAACAAAGATAAGTCATTGCTAAAAAGATGTTTCAAAAGCATTACCAGCAAATATATCCTCACTTAAATTGATGCCACGAGAAGCCTTGCTGAATCCTCCACGGGTGAAATGGAAAATTCTATCAAAAACATCAGGATGACCATAGTGGAACCGAACCCTACAATCGAAAAACTAAATCATAAGCTGGATGATGTGTATTCTGTATTACATGTATTCCCCTTTTTCCACCCCCAAATTACTTCTTTGCTTGCAACAATGTAGAAGATATTGATGATTATTGTCTCCGAACGTTCAAATAGCACAGGAGATGTCATTTAAACAAGAAAATCAAACAAGACATAGGGAGGAAGCACAAAGTTCATCAGTAAGATAAAATAGGATTAACTATACTTTGAATAAGTTAACTGAATAAATTAATTTTAAATGCTTTAAATTTAGAGTTGCCAGTTAAAATGTTGCCTAAATTTGTGAAGCAGTAATAGTCATGTGCTTGTGAGGAGGTGCTTAGTTATCACACAGGAAAAACAAGCACTTTAAACAGTTAAGTTAATAACTGCTACTACATCAATCAAGCATTCTCCTACTATAATGGAGTACGTGACATGGATTACACATCACCAATTTGTCCTGTCATAAACATAATGTAATCACTAAGAGAGGGGGGGGGGTG
>NC_029774.3:112679536-112682584 GCF_000817695.3 Arachis duranensis | reverse complement strand
AATGATACCTCTTTTCATTTTCCCCGACAACCAAATCATGAAGAACATGTTTAAGAGATTGATAACATTCGATCACAGCACACTTCATATATTGATCTGCACTTATGCGCTTCCAAAGATCAGAGTCCTTTCCTCGAAATTGAGTGGCCATATCCAGAGCTACAGGAATCTGTAAAGGCTACAGTCAATCACATGAGCTGGTCAAACATAAAAATATTAAAATCCAGTTATACAGACCTTGCTTGCAAGCAAAAACGGTGGCCACTGAATTATTTTCAGACGAGAATCTGAAGAGTAAGGAACCAGCAAAAGGTCCATTTCCCTGGATTATGCAAGCACTTAGTAATAAGTGATGAGCATAGCAAATAAGGATCAAGGAGAAAGTAATAGAAGCCAGGTAAGAGCAACTAAAGACATTTGCTTTGAGTTCTTGCCTATCACTAATGAGATCTTCCTCACGAAAACTGCAAACAATTTCATTCCATAATTGGGCGAATTTGGCAGCTTCACTTCTTCTGCTAGCAGAAATCTATACAAGCATGGAAATTGAAGTGAAGAGAATAAAGAGATTTATTTTTAATGTACTAAGCAATGAAAATGTAGTAGACCTCATCAAATTTCTTTGAGAAAGAGAATTTCTTTCCTTGCTTCTTTTGGGAAGGAACCAAGTATGTGTTGAATGCGCCAGGCAATGACTGGAACCGTGATCTCAGCATGCTCATAGTGTGTATCTGTAAAACCAAATGGATAACAACAGTAACTGACTATCACAGCATTACTGTGAGCTGTTTATTCCATAAAAAGTTTTCCCATCTCAAGTTCACCCTTAAATGAAGAGGAAAGTCCAAGTTTATCAACAAGTTGAAGACTTTGGAATTCATAAAACTGTGGTAAATGATTATCCAGTATCGTATGTCACCAAATTGCTCCTTTAAATTTCTCAAATTGATTACTGTATGTTTGATTGTTAGTATGTGAGTGTGTGTTGCAAAAATGTAGAAAGCCGAAAAGATTATTTATCACAAATCCTGTTCAGAAATAGCAAGCTAAAGAAAGGATAAAATTGATAGTGGCCTCTCCTAGAATTTGGTCCATAACTGAAAATTAAGGTCCAAGTTTCTTTACTAGTTCAGAAGTTCATAAAAACATAAGAAGATGATGATCCAGTACCATGTATCCAAAAGGATTCTAATCATTTTTCATCTTGATTAAATAAGTTCAATTTTTAGTTAGATGCGCAAGTCTACATTAGTTTATCGCAAATACTCCTCAGACATTGCTAGTAATATGATAAAATTGATTATTACCTCTCCTAGACGATCAAAGGCTCCAATAATACCACCGTACAAAGTTGAGAAGACTGCGTACCAAATTTGTGCATCCATGAAATAAACCTGTATTGAAAATTCAAATAACGACATAAAATTTGTGATAACTCATCTGAACAAGTGAAAAGATTAATATATGAACATAAACATGGACATATAGCATTTGCACCATGAGTACAGGAGCCCAGAGTGCAATAACTGCGCTATAGTTATTTCGAGCTGCATAGGCCAGAAAATATTAGATCAATGAAATGAATAGCATGCTACAATACAAGGTAATCGTGAAGGGACAAAAAAAGAAGAAAAGGAGCAGGAGGGGGAGGAAAATACCATCGGGGTAAAACTCGTGCCAACCATAGTCAACATGTTTAATGGCCATTATTAACTTTGTTGGCTCAATCAGAGGTATTATCTGAAGATAGATAAAGCAGTTAAAATCTTAACAAGGCCCAATAACTTCACAAGCTTAGTTTATAAGTAACAAGTACTGCACATGTAGCGTTTTTACTTGGACAAAATAGCTGAACGCAAATTTGGAAGCCAATAGTATGACCCAGAAAATAGTGTACCTGGCATTAAAAAATGGAACATAAATGATGGGACAATTTTCAGACAATAACCAAGCGGACAATCCAATAATTACTTCAGTAAAATAGTTTGCATGAAACTTACTTTAGGAGAGCAAATTGGCTTTCGTGCATTCCTCTTCCAACATATATCCTTGGCTGCAGGGGGAGAAAAACAAATCATTCAGAAAAAGAGAGAGAAAAGAGGGGGGCATTACTTTAACCAGTCTATTATGCCAAATATATGTTTTTTATATGACTAACGGTCACTGGCTCATATAGTATTTGTGTATTCAAAACATATGGGGAAAATAGCGCTACAGATTCATGACAACTACTCCATTTGAAAGAGTCACTGACTCATAGCATTTGCGTGTTCAGGGAAAATTGACAGTATCATGCTACAAGTCAGTATGCATTACTGATAATTACAATGTAGGGTCTAAAAATAACACCCCTACTGGAACAGTCCTTGCCAATACTCACTTAAGAAACCGTTCCCCACATTGATTTCTAGGCTCAGGTTGAAATTTTTCATTACGTTCAAAATAACAAATAACTACATGAGAAGTTTCTTACAAACCGAAAATTTTTTAACATATATCATCTAACAATGAACAGAAATAGTTCAATACGTTAGAGAATAAGACAACATGAGTACCTGAGACCACCACAAGAAGAGTCTAACTATGTGCCAGTCTGAGTTTTCAATCCAACGCCTGAGCATTGGGAAAAGAAAGAGTATAGCTGCTAGTAAATTTGGAAGCATATACGATGCAACTGCAAAGATATACAACGGTGGATTGCCCTCTATTTGATCAAGAAAGGAAAGCAGCTGCTTGAGAGCTTGAGGGGCACCCTTGATGGCATGCACATAGAAGACCGAAAGAATGATAGCCCAACAAAGACTGACAATGACTTTAAGAATATTTCTTAGCACATCAGTGAATTTCCACCGATGATAGCCTGGAAAGTTCAGGAGCAGGTCTAGGATACCTAAATCAAAATAATGAATGAAGACAAGAAATAGTAAGTTTCTATGACAATACGGAAGAAGAAAAATAGGACAGTAAAAAATTAAGAAAAGGGAAATGTAAAAATGAAAAATCTGGCTGCTTCAACCACATAATGATTAGTGAAAAGGTTTATCTCCT
>NC_029774.3:112665785-112679472 GCF_000817695.3 Arachis duranensis | reverse complement strand
CATGGGATAGTATGACAACCCATCAATCTAAAACAGATGTCAGGGTTCTTCAATAGGCTGACCAGATCATTTTAAAAAATTAAAAAAAAAAGTTGTTTTTAATGTTTCCAAACAGATATAAATAGGTTCACTTTGACAAGAGCAACTTAAGTAAATGTGCATACTTTGAAGTAAGCGAAGAATGGATGCTGTGATGAATATACTAGAGAGATTAAATAAGACATCCTTCTGAAAGATATCCATCAGTGAAATCTCGTCCCATGCAATAATGAACATCACCTGTAATAAGAATCCTAGAGCATTATGCAACCAAATTACCCACAACTGATTTAAATCGGCGTGTTCCGCGAAGCTAAAAGAATTAATTTTTATATATAAAAATTATTTAATTAAAAAATTTTAAAAATTAATATTAAATTTAAATAAAAGTATAAAAATATTACATATTCTAGTATTTGAAAAAATTCATCATCTAATGTATATATTTAGCAAATTTAAATACTATAGTACAAAAATGAACTATTAGATATAATGTAAATATTGAATATAATATTTCAATAATTAAAAATAACATCCATTTTTTCATGTATTATGATATCATATATTTTAACATTATTATTACAACTAAATAATATTAAAAAATACAAACCATTAAATAATTAAATAAATAATAGATTTTTATAAAATAAAAGTTATTCTCTAAATAAAATATGCAAATTTTAGAATTTAAAAATTAAAATGAACTCATATTCTTTATACAATAATTTTTTTAAAATTAGATAATTTGATATGTAAAATTCTGAGATTAATATTAGATTAATTATATAGATATTATTTTTTATGATACTATAAATATAATTCNATAAATATAATTTTAAGATATATACTTTTTTATATTATTGTAATAAAAAATATTATTCGTATACTAAAATCAGTTACTAAAATTAACTACTAATATATTTGTATATAAATATATGTGTGATTTAATTTATTTTTAATATATATTTATATTTCAATATTTATTTTATACTAATAATTGATTTTAATGATTGATTTTGTTAAACACATAACATAGTCATATTATAATAAATGACATGATAAATTTTATATAAAAGTTAAAACTTAAAAGTTTATATGTCATTCATTCCTATAATATTAATTTGGATTATTCTTTTATATATTATAATATATAGGAAAATATTGGCTTAAGCGTTTCCTTCTATTGAAAAAGAAAATACCTGTAAACCCAGTATAAAAAAGGTCCAAAGTCTATCAAAACTGCGGAAGAGGTGCCAGAATGATCGCGTCTCAACAAAATTTGATTTCCCTGTTTTTCCAGATTTTCTTGGAACACCCTTTCTTCCCTAATATTACATTTTTATAAGTTGAGAATTAAATAAGTAGTATTTTACAATCGGATAAGTAATTTTGTAGAAAGTGTATACTTATACCCAATCATTTGTCGATTTAAAAAATTCACCATCATCACGCATTGGCCATCCAAGAGAAAAGCAATCAGGTGACCTGCAACACAGTGCACAAAATAAATAAATAAAATAAATTCAATAACAACTAACGAAACGGACCAAAAAGTCAATTCAAAGATAAAATACAAAAAGGAAACAAACCAGAAATACTCATTTAGATCATCATAGTTGCACCATGCTGAGTGAGGAGCCGTTCCATTTCTGCTCCTCTTGGCTTCCTGTATTAATTAACTGCATTACTAAGGGCGTAGTGACCTAGAGAATATAAGTACTTGACTATTGCAATGTCTTTGATAAAACAAAAGCATACCGTGTCTATTACTCGGTAGAGGGGAGTTATAACCTTGCGGAGAAATGCCTCTTCATCACCACCATAAGAAGGTTTGATATTTTCACCCGTAACAATGCTGACATTTCCAGCCATTAGACCGTGTAGTTCATATGCCATCTGAAGTTATTAGAATTGGCCATTATTAGCAGAGCAAAACATTACTTAAAAACAAGGATTACAGTAGAAAAACAATGATAGCACATTTACATGAGATTCAAGCACAAACAAAATGAACCATGCGCAGATTAATATGTATACTCACGTTGTGAAATATGTAGCATAGGCACTCAGGCATGAAGCGAACATTGGACGCCTCACCCCAGATGAGAAGGTACAAGCCCATATAAAGCAACTTCCTCTGTTGCACCTCTTGCTGACCTTGAGGAAGTCTATATAAGAGAACATGATAAAAGTGACCATTAAATTTTATGAGCTAATAAAAGAAGCACAAGTGTTCACTGATGGATATACTGTTATGCCTCACCGTAAACTATGTTTTCGTCCCAAGAATTTGCACCATTTTTTATAATTCTTAAAAAGCTTTTTCATCACTTCATCAACAGCACGATCATCGAGCTGCAATTCGTTCAAATAAAATAAAATAAAAATAAAAATAAAAATAAATTAATAGAAAGAAACAGCAGAATAAAAACTATAGGCCAAAGCCAAATGCAAGACAGGTACGTGCCATGTTTAGAGGCTCAGGTTTAGGGTGTAGCCTTATATGAGAATTAGCAAGAAGCAGAATCAAATGCTCTCTCTGATTCCTGACGTTGTCTCTCTGCACACAAATTTACCATATGCAATAAAAATTTAAGCAGATTATACAAAAAAAAATGTAATGAATAATAAATCATTCTCCTCTAGCATTGCGTGTTGGTCAAAATACATGCCTGGAAACCAAACATGGCTTTAAGCCAATCAAGCAAGTCTAGGTCTCCTGTTCTCTGTCTTTGTTGCTCGAAAGAACTAGGCCAGTTCAAGCCTTGTGTGTTCCATAGCGCAGAAACAGCAGCTTTAATCTAATAAGGAAAGAAAGTCCAAGAACTCAGTGCAATCCAAATAAAACACAGATAATCAATAACGAAACTTCTCTACCAACAGAAGCAATACCTCTTCAAGTTGCATAATGGGTAGAGAAGCACCAGCAGAATCCAGAGGAAGGATATTATAAGGTGTATAAATTTCCTTTTTTTCCTGGACATCTCTGGCAGCCGCGATAATCTGCAAAAGAAAATTTACGCTCCAGGATCTGAATATTGAAATGATAAAAAGAGGGACGAAACACCCATTTTAGAACAAAATAAAAACTGAAAGGATATGAACGTAGACCAACCTCAGGAGCTACTTCTTCGACTTTCTCAGTCTTATTAACAGCACAAAGTACTTCAAAAAGCACCCCGGCAGTCTGATAAGCTTTACTGAGCTGGGCTCTGCAAAATAATTTCGATTTCAGGGGCAATGGGAAAAGTAACCATTTACCATGGAGGGGGAGGTAAAAGCTAACGTCATATCAGACGCAACTTACAAAATCCGTCACAAGCAACAATTAAAGAAGCACAATTCATACTTCATTATAAGAACTACGAAAACTCGTAACCTGTCTGCCTGATCAGCTTGATCAAGAGTTCTGACATAATGTTCATAGTATTGCTGATAGTAAGCCTGGATTTCTCTTGCATCTGTCTTCTTAACTCGAGAGGGAAGACTAGTTGCATTATCCTAGAGTTGAAGAAATTATGTAAGTTACAGTAATAATAAAATGGCAGCTCTTCTCTGCGGAAAAAGAAATGCTACTCGTTACAAATATTTTCCTTTCCCGTTTTCAGTTCATGGGAATAGATCAGAGCTGGTTGCTTCAGTTCCTCAAGAAGACCTCCCCTATTCCGAAAGAATTTTCCCAAGAAACCCGATGGAGTTCCTGAATCCCATCGCTATCACGGAACAACCTCTTCGAAGAGGTAAGATCGTTTTTCATAAATTATATAATGAATGCTTTTTGAAAAATAGATTAAAAATATAGAATACCTATTAATATCTACAAATAAAATATTGAGCGGTGATATGCTTAGTTAGACTACATATAAATAGCATTTGAAAAATAATAATAATAAAACTTATTAATCACTAATAAAATAAACTTTTTCTAATTAGAGATGAATAAAACTTTTTTTTATATACAATAATATTAAAGAGCTAGTAACTTAAAACTATTTTATTATATTTAATGTTATTCAATTATTCTAATATAAATTAAAAATATAAAACAAGATAATTTTAGAGAGACCGATTTCATTCCCATTAATGAGTAAAATCTCCAACAAATTATGAATCATTTATTAGCCATAATCTTACTACAGCATTCACTACAACAAAAACACAATAAAGTTATTGATACCAAAGAATATTGATTAAAAATATTATTTATACATTAAAATTAATATCATATATTTATATATAAATATATATTTTATATTAATAATTAAAGATTTTACTGTATACCTAGATGTTTAATCTAATATATGCATGGACTTCTTGCATGAAGGGAGATTAGAGCATTCATGTGCTGTTGTTTCACGCACGGTATACTCATACAGTCATACTCAAGCCTCAGCAGTCCTCATTCTCGCTTGAAATGCATAATGCAGAGTCAGTTGATAAAATCGAAGCAAATGAAACTACAGGCTTACCCTCTCTAATCGCTGCCGCAGCAGCGTCTTGAACTGCCTAACGCCACGGCCGGTGGAGGTCTGATCCAGCCTGTGCGCTTTCTCAAAGGCATAGAACCTACCTGCCAATCGTCATTACGCGCTCAGCAACATTAATTTGCACATCATATTTCAAAATTCAATATCACGAAATCACTATTATTATTATTATTATTATTATTATCGATCCGTTACGTACATAGATAGGCAACCCTGGGACGCTCGGCTTCGATCTCGTTGGCGACACGTAGAATGGGAGAAATGGAGGCGAGTGAGGACGGCACCACTTCGTTGTCGAAAACCTCCATGTTGAAGGTGGTGGAGGCACTCCTTGAACCCCGCCTCACCAACGTGGGCGGCGGCATTACTCGGTCTAGTTGCGACATTCTTCTTTATGCACGTGCCTCGCTCTGTTTATACCGTGTAGATCTATCTCTCTATTCCGTATCCTCTTCTTCCTGCAGTTCTCACTCAACCACTCAGTTATTTAATTCACTTCTCCCACAAAAAATCCAAGTTAAATTATCGATCTCTAGCTAGATACGATCTAGGAAAATTCAACTCCGATCTCATGTGTAAAATCAAATTTAACACAAATTATTATTCTTCAATAATAGGAATGAGACTCATATATCAATCAATATGCATTATATTGCAAGAAATGGTTACTACCGTCCAAGAACGTGAGAATGTTTGAATATGTTTATAAAATCTTGGATTGATTATTGTAGAAATTCACGCGTTATTGTTCGTACCTGTGATCAAAGGTAAGGGATCGGAGAATCACATTGTGGTTTTGGATGATGGTAGAGTCTCTGTATGCGCATTATATATTTTGAAGCGAGATCCAAGATGCAAGAACAGAAATCCGAAAGAAAGAGACAAGAGGAAAAATAATCTGCAAGAGGCAGAAATATAGAGGTGAGTGTAGAGAGAAGTGCGGTGAGATAGATGTGAGAGTGAGAAAACCGTTTCGGAGGTGAAGGGTAAGAAAGAGAGAAGAGTGTGAGAGAGTGAGTGAGCGCGCGTTGACAAGAGTTTGAACCCTTCGAAGTCTGAGGGAAGAAGGACTTCAATTTCAATGGAAGTCCGTTTTCGTCTTTGTCACCCCTTTTTGTAACTAATTCACATTTTATTCACCAACCCATCCCACGCCACGTTCGGTTATTCAGTTATTCTTCGCGTCACAAGTCACTCTTTGCTCGAATATTTATAAATAAATAATAAACTCAGTCGTCATAATATTATTATTTATTATGAAAAATTTATAAATTATTATTTATTATTTATTTATATATAAATTATAAACCTTCAGTCGTCATGCAGTATGCCCCGCTATCGTCGTGGACTCGCCGTGTGACTTTAATTTTTATGTAGTAAAAGTCTCAAATTTTAGTATTTTTATTAAAATTATATTAGTATTTAATTCGTAAAAAAATAGTAATTTTGTATTATTGGATAAAATTTTATAATAGAATAGATTCTTTGAATTTTTTAATAATTGAGGGAGTAAAGTGTGATTTTTTATTATCATTAATTTTATAAATGAGACTAAAGATAAATATGAGAGAAAGAATAATGAAAAGTTAGAAATCATATTTTACACTTTCAATTTTTTTTAACTTAAAAAAATTTATTTTCTAAATAAAAACACTAATAATAACTAATTAATGACTATAAATCATAACATTTATTAACTCATACTATTTTTTTTTAGTATATATTTCATCTCACCAATCATCAACAAAGAGAAATTCTAGTTAGTAAACCTTTTTTTATGTTAAAAGTGTTATCTTTTAGCATGGCTTTATTTTTAATAAATTAACCGTGTAAAAGAGTTTATCAGATGTATGTGTTTTAATTATTTTTAAATAATAAATTTAAAAATTTATTATTTCTGTTAATATGATAATATATAATTATTTATTTATGCATATTTTTAAACTAATAATACATAAAAAAAATCGAATTCATATTTAAAATGTTAGATATTTTCAATTATATCCTAAATTTGTGTTCAGATTATTCATTTTTATTCTTATTATATTTTTTCTTCCACCATTATCGCTCACCACCCGCCCTTACATTCATTAAAAATTTAAAATGCAATAATAAATTAAGAGTTTTGCTAAATAAACAATCACTTTTATAAATAGTGTGAATAATAGATTTTAGAATTGACCTAAAAAAATATTTTATTTTTAAATTATTTCGTAAATTTTAATATTAGGATAATTATCTGCACACCTAATAAATTAAATATTTAGTTATTATTAACTGTATATAAGTAAATCAAATAAAAAAATAACCATTTAATTAAAAATAATAAATATAATCATCTATATACTTATTAAATTAAACATAAAATATATTTATTGATCTCATTTGTCTTCTTATACTTTTATATAAAAGAACGATCCGTTGATTTCAGATAAAAATAAAAGGTGTTGATTTTTGTAACTTTGGATTCCGAGCCACCCAAATATAGTGTGGGCTTATGGGCTTGTTTGAGTTGAAACGGACGACTACTGTGTAGCTTGAGATGTCCAAGAACTTCCCACACAAAATAAAAAAGAAAATAACTTACCATGACCAAAACCAAATGTTCAGATTGACTCTAAAAAATAATATTAGATATATATCAAAAATTAATTATTAAATTAGTAATTTATGTAAAATATATATTAAAAATAATTTAAATAATAATATATTCATATATAAATATATAATAACAAATTTTACTATTGATTTTTAACATGCACATAATATTTTTTATAAAACAAAATTTCTTTTTCTTCACAGCAACTTTTAGCATGCGATAACTGATTACTTACTATTATCCAATTTTTAATCCAGTGATTACGGTTTGGACTTTCATTCAATTATTAATCAAGATTCAAGGGTGTGAGAATCGAACGTGTGAAATATGTTCACACATTAAAGAAGAAAGTAGTAGTAGTTTTAAAAGGTGCAGAATCTTTAGCTTTAATAATGGGTCCGGTGGTTCTTCAATTCACGTCTTCCCTAATCACTCAACTCAAGATCAATATTATAACACCCGTCATCATTGCTTCGCCAGCTTTCTGCCTCTTTTTTTTTTTTTTCATTTTTTGCATCCTTCTTTCATCTTTATTGATTTTATTTTCTTGATTTGTCTCGTTCATTGGATTTTTCTATCAATTATTAACGTAAGTTCAGCAAATTGCCCCACATCACATTTATATAAATTTAGCTGTCATTTCGGTTGCCATAAGTAATTAATTTGTATTGTATTACTGTTAAATAAAGAAAGATTATTTTGTTCTTTCAATGATTAATTGATTATCAATTCATCATTCATCGTCATGTGATTTTTATATATTAAAAATAAAATAATGTTTGTGTACATTTCTCTTTGCATACTTTTTATTTTTATATTAAAAGGAAGTGACTAAGAAAAATAGAATTAAATTTTAGTTACTTTTTTGCTTAATAACACTTGTTGCTTTTTAGAACTTTTAGAGGAGATATTTTTATTTTTTGTCTCGTCATTAGTCAAAAGATATTTTATTTTTGTCTCGTAACCAATGAAGAGATATTTTTCAATTTTATCTCCTGAGCAACAGAATCAGAAATAGAGTAGAAGAGAAAGAGATAATCACACTAAGAAGTATCATGTTTCAGCTGCTAAGTGCAATGCAGCTTACATCCAGTCTCCATTACAACAATGATAAAATTTTCACTATAATCATGCAGATTACAAACACCAATTCTCCCTAGGAACTACCCTTCCTATCCGGGACAAGTCCATAATCTAATCTCAATCCTGAACTTGACTTGGTAACCCACCAAGCTTTCAACTGCTAAGTGCTAATCCAACTTGTAAGGGGATTCCTACAGAATCATGAAACACAACATAGATGTACAAAGGACCTCTAGGACATCTATGGCTTTTTCTTTTAATTTTGTATACTGTGCCTTTTTTTCGCTCTATGACTTTTTCATACAAACCTCACTGTTTGCCTTTTTTCATGAGACTCAAGACAGACAAAACTAAACAGAAAAATACAAAATGAAGAACATTGAAGGAGAAGAACTTCTGTTAGCTTGGATAGCTATGAGAACTCTGTGCTTTTCACTCTTTTCTCCTTGCCTCAAGTCCTGGCTGTTCTCCCTTATTTATAGAAGGGGAAGCCTCCAAGGTTGAAACTGTTGAATCGAGCTAATCTTCTTCTTCTTCAAACCAAAATCGGTTTGGCCAGAGAGAGAGGAGAGGAAACTAAACGCTAAAATCAACATGCAATTACCTCTGTGTCATCCCTTCTCACCAAACTTCATCAATCCAGGCCTTCCATCTTGACTTGCTCCCCAAAAAGGATTCCTGACCCTTGATGAGTCCTTGATGCTTGACAGCTCCTCCTGCTATTATCTTCTGCCTCTTCATCCACGTAGCTACAGTAGCTACCTCCTGTGGTGGTTGATCAAAAGTAGAGACGAGTCATGCTTCCAAGGGATCTTTTTCCTCTGACCGAGATGAATTTCTTCCATTTTTGGGTATGGAAAGCTTGAGACTTTCTCACCACTTCTTACCATAAGTGGCAAAGATCTCAGACACATCTTATTGTGGATCTTTTTTCTGCTAAGTGCATCATCACCTTAGCCCTTTTCTTTCTTCTAGTTTCACTGCTACAGTAGCTCATCATTGATAACTTGTATTTTCTTCTTCTCTGTGACATGACCGAAAGTGATGAAAGAAGAGAGAGAAGAGAGAGATTGCTTTCAAAAAAAAAAATAATAAAGAAAATTAAAATCAATTACACTTAATTAAACCCACTTCCCTCTTTCATAGTAACGTGTGAAGCAATAATAGCAATCAAATCAATTTCAAATTTTCTCTCTCATGTTATCAATAAATTCTATCAAATGAAGGGTGTGGTAACCATGAAAACATGAAGCTTTTGCTTTTTTTCTTTTTCAATTTTGGACCAAACTTCATTGGTCTTGCACCAAAGAAACAATTGGGCTTGTTTAAAGATTTTTCTGGCCCAATTCACATAATAATAATTTTAGCCATATATATCTTCAAGTTTTTGCAGAAGGCTGATTTTCTTCAACATGTTGAACTGGATATCAAATTCAATTCACATAATAATAATTAACAAATATAAGTTGAAAATCAAATTAATAATTTTGTAATTAATCATTTTAATAATGTTTGATCATCATTAAATTAATTTAGAATTTTTCAAACTCATCATCTTGACTTGGTTCTTATCTTTTTTTTAAGAAAAAAATACCGAGTCAGATTCTTTTCTTACCCGTATCGAATAAAACATACTGAGCCAAATTTTCTTCATGAAAAACATGCTTTATTTAGATTGAGAAAATCGTACGGATTTTTTAAAATTATGTGCTATTACTTAAATCCGTAGTCAATCCTATTTTTGATAAGAACAGTTGACAGTCAAATCCTATAGATATAAAAGAAAATATTTTTATACTATTAAAATTAAAAAATATACGAATAAAAGATTATATATTATTATAATGAAACTGTATCGATCGAGACTTGAGAGCTAAATGAATTTATTGTTGTAGAAGCATACTTGTGACATGTGACATGCCTTTTAGTTTGGGATCAAGTGGTAGTGGGTGTGAGCGTTGTAAAACAAAATATCATGTTAATAAATTATTGTATTAGTTGTGTGAGGATAACCAGATAAGATGGTAGAAAACCTCAAAAAGTCAAGGTCACCTATACTTTTAACAGAGAAGGAAAAAGTAATCCACTAATTATGCCACCAATAGCAACGTAAAAAGGCGGAATATACAAAGAGATCATGTAAAATCAAATTAATTTTCCAGCCACCACTTCATTCATCCCTTTCGCCTCTTCCCGGTCAGTCGGTCACCATTCCCCCCTGTTTTATGAGTATCTAGTATCTATTTAAAAAGAAAAATCGCATAAGATCTCCTTTCAACGTGTTGTAAATGAGTATCTACTATCTAGACTCTAGAGCCATTGTCTTGATATAGAAAAATTCATATATGCTTTATCGCATTAAGATTGTAATCCTATCTTTTACGGCACCAAAAGAAATAAAATTATTCATATACTAGCACATGTAAAAATACACTTGTGGCGGCACACAGAAGAGATAATGGTATAGCTAGTGTGTTAGAATAATAATGACAGCAAAGAATGAAAATAGTAAAATTTATTGGGATAATCAATAATGTAAAGAGTTATATATAATTATGAACAATTCCATGGTAAAAAAAATTTGTATGGAAAAATTAAAAAAAAATGTATAATTTATTTTAAGAAATTAATAAAAATAAAATGATATATTTTTTTAAATAAAGATCTAATTATTTATGAGAAAAAATTTGTATTTTTTATTCTTTTTTTCTTCATCTTATCATACATAATTATCAAACTGAACTGGACCGGTCAATTTAACTAAAAAATTAATAAATCGATAATTTAATCGATTCGGTTTATGAATTGGAGCACCAGTAATAAAATTAGTCAAATATGATCAACAGAAGTCAAATCTGTTGAAAAACTAGACGGTTCGCATTGAACCGATGCTGTCTGGAGGCATGATTCGCATGCGTTCACGGTGGGCTGGACACTAGGGGTGCACATGGCCCGGCTCAATCCGAAGACCCGGCTCGGCCCTGAACACTTTAGGGGCTAATTTGGTGTGATTTCATCGGGTTTAGGGTTGGGTAAGGGTCTCAAACATAGACTCGGTCATTATTTTGGGTCAGATCCGGGCCATAGCTCGGGTCACCTGAAGTCGGCCTGGTGGCCCGGTCATCATACACAATTAATATTTTGTGTTATTAGTGATGGATCATAACTATTCTTATGTGGAATTTAAATATTGTAAACCATAATATTTTGTGTTATTAGTCATTATAAGACTAAGTTAATGTTTTATGTTTAAAATGCATAAGACTTTAGACTAATGCATAATATTGTGTTATTTGTATTGATTTTAATATTTGGTGTTATTAGACAATATTAGTATTGATTGTAGTTATGTCTTAGTATTGATTGTGGTTATACTTTAATTTTGAAGAAGGGTTGGTTCTTGTTATATTTTTAAAGTGAATTTTATCATGTTAAATGATGGTTGGACTCTTGAAAATTTGGATATTTTTACATGCTAACTTACAAAAAGGTATCAACGTAATATAATGTTAACAGCCCGATTTTCACCCGATATAATTATGATCCGAAAGTGTATTGATTTCATCGGGTCTAAGATCGGGTTCGAATTTAGTAAATAAACTCGGTGCATATTTCAGACCAAATCTAAGTCATATCAAATCCGACTTGACCCGACTCATGTGTATCAAAGTCTTATGTCGAACTTGGAGCTTTGGTAAAAAGAGAAAACATGTCACCACCGAGTCACCATAGCAAGGCCTTATGAAAACAATTCATAACCTTTGGAAATTAAAACTTTAGAGGTTCGAACCTGGACCTTTAGTAAAAAGAAAAATGATATCACCACCGAGTCACCAAAATATTCAACACAAATGTGCTAATAATATTATACATGGTATAAATTTTGGAAATTTTCTCTCGTTTGACAAACACATACGGGTGTGGGTAAAACCGGGTTTGATGTGACTCAGATTCGATCCGAAATATATATCGGATCTATTTATGAGATCCGAATTTGACCCTAAACTCGATGAAATCTATACACTTTCAGGTCACGATTATACAGGATAAAAATCGGGTAAAAACCGGGCCGTCAACATTATATTACGTTGATACCTTCTTATAAGCTAGCATGTAAAAATATCCAAATTTTCAAGACTCAAACTATTATTTGACATGGTAAAATTCACTTAAAAAAATATAACAAGAACTAACTCTTCTCTAAAATTAAAGTATAACCATAATCAATACTAATATCGTCTAATAATAGTAAATATTTAAATCAATACAAATAACACAATATTATGCATTAATTAGTCTAAAATCTTATGCATTTTAAACATAAAACATTAACTTATAACACAAAATATTAAGATTTACAATACTTAAATTCCACATAAGAATAGCCATCATCCATCACTAATAACACAAAATATTAATTGTATATGATGACCGGGCCACCGGACCGATTTCGGGTGATCCGAGCCATGGTCCGAACCCGACCCAAAATAATGACCAGATCTATTTTTTAGACTCTTATTCGATCCTAAACCCAGTAAAATCACACCAAATTAGCCCCTAAAACGTTCGGGGTCAGGCCAGTCTTTGGACTGGGCCGGACCTTGCACACCCCTACAAACACATTATATATAAACAATGAAATTTATATATAATTTATTTAAATATAAATAATATAAAGTATTATTTTTATTCTTTAATAAAAATAGTGTATTTAATGAGTCACCAAAAAATTTAAATAAATTATTAAAATAATTTTTTGTATTATTAGTTAGATCTAAAAATTTATATTTGATTAATATTATTGTAAAAATATATATTTTAAATTTTAATTTTAATTTTTAATTATTTTATTTTTTTATTTATGTAAAATTAAATTAGCTAATTTAATTAATGATTTACTAATTAAACTAATACCCTAATAATTTGATTTTGATTCGATTATCGTTCAGTTCGAGTTCCGACAACCATGGCAGCATACCATGCACCATGTAATTATATATCAGCTAACTTAGGTGCGTATATATGGGTTGACCGGGTCCCAAGCCATGGCCTAAAGCTAAGTCAATTAGTTAAGGTCAAGTCAAGTGGAGTACACTACTCGTTCTTCCGGAAGCGGTGCTTGTTTTGTTTGTTTGTGAATGCTCTCGCTGTGTTGAGCGAACACGTCTCGAGTCATTGACGCGTAGGACCTTGTAAACGAAACCACATGTCTGCATCACATCCCAAATTAAAGGACCAATAATTATTTATTTCTCTCCATTTTCATTTACTACCTTTGACTCTTCCTGCTGTCTACTTTCACGAATTGTTCCAGTGCGAAACAATTTAATAATTAACACATTGAGTTTAATTTTGATAAATTCATGGAGTAAAATATTTTATATCTAATTTTAAAACATTATTAGTGTAATTAATATAAAATATAATTATTTTTAATAATATAATATTACATAATTAAATATACATATTAAAGTATTTT
>NC_029774.3:112659092-112665773 GCF_000817695.3 Arachis duranensis | reverse complement strand
ATTAAAGTATTTTATACCATACCAAAATTAAATTTTAATAAATTTTTGTTATGAGTAATGAGATAAAATTCTAGATAACGTAACTAATAACAAAATAAAAATTAAATATTTTCACATATATTAAAATCTTGAAAAAAAATTCTTTCCTAATCTAGTGCTTGATAAGATATTTAGAAAATTAACTATTGGAAGAATAAATCATTAATATTTTTTTGTTATTTTTTTAAAACATAAATATTAGAGACCAATTTTTTAATTTATTTTATATTTAAGAGAAAACTAATAAACTTTCTTTTATTAAAAATATTACCTTCTGATTCGTACCTACAAAGCCGGCCTGCAGTTATATCTCGAAAAAATCATGTTTAATAAATAAAATGTAAGATACTAAGTCAAAGATCAGGCTGTTTAGTTTTATGATAAATCACGACTAAACTTGGATACAGGAACAAAAATCTCATAACTACTAGCGTATCCTTCTATTTTAAATAGCACTATACACCAAAACAAAACTCATCAAGTTGTACAATTTTGAAAATCGAAGATGAGCGGTGGAGTAAGCGGGAAAGAGACTTTGAGGGTGAAACACGGTGAGGCAGCCGATAATGTCGGCAGAAGAGTTAAGGGGGAGAGCGGGAGAGGGATTGCATCAGGAGAAAAGGAGGATCATATTTCGGGAGGAATTTCTAAGCCTTTGAAGGTTTCTTTCAGGGACAAAGTTGTGGGTTCCAAGATTGCTAAAACTTTTTCACTTGTTGAAACTTTATCGGGAGATAACATTGCGGTAGTTTCTGGGAAGTAAGGAGATCTCTTACCACCGAGTGTCACATTTACCCAAGAAGCTAAGAATTGCTTGGCAGAACCTTATAAGGATGCTATAGTGATTAAGGTGCTAGGTAAACATTATAGCTACACTGCATTGTCTCATAAACTCCGAACGGTATGGAGGATTAAGGGAGGTTTTGATTTATTGGACGTGGGATTTGACTACTTTCTTGTGAAGTTTGATGTGGCTGAGGAGCGAGAAAAGGTTCTCTTTGGGAGGTCCATGGATGATTGAGGGAAATTATGTGGCTGTGAAGCCTTGGGATCAAGAGTTTAGATCAAGTGAAAATTGTTTTGGAGCAACTTTAGTGTGGATTAGAATTTCTGGATTACCAATTTGGTGCTACCAAGAGGATGCAATGCTCCGTGTTGCGGCTGCAGTTGGCATTCCCGTTAAGGTTGATTTGGCAACAAAATTAGCTGAAAGAGGACGATATGCTCGAGCCTCTGTTTAGATAGATTTAGGATTGCCAGTGAATAAGAAGATTCTTATTGAAGGTGTTGAATATGATGTTAAATATAAAAGTCTTCACCTTATTTGTGACAGTGACTAAGAAGATTCTTGTTGAAGGTGTTGAATATGAGGTTGAATATGAAAGTCTTCACCTTATTTGTGGCTCCTGTCTCAAGTTTGGTCATGATATGAAGGTGTGCAAGACTGACAGCAATGTAGGAGGATGAACTAATGCCAAGGTGATCAGCGATGTAGCAAAACAGCCAGAAAGCTCAAATTCAAAAAATTCAGTGCATGTGGAAAAGGCAAGTTTTCATTTTGGCAAGAATCTTGGAGATGAGACTGTAAATGTTACTGTCCTGGATTTGGTGGAGAGTGATTTGCATGCTGTTCATGTAGACCATGCACAACATGAGGATTTGGAAGGTTGGACTCAAGTGATTAGGAATGGAAAGTATAAAATGGGTCAAAAGCCTTCTCCTAGTAACCATCAGGACCAACCAAAAGCAAAGAAGACTCCTAACAAGGCTACCAGTACTTGGACAAGGCCTAACCACCAACGTACAACACATGCTACTGGATCCAAAGTAAAATTAAGCAGGGGCATCAATATTGGAAAATCGGTTAGTGTGGCTTCTTCGGGGACCCGGCACAATGTTCATCATCAGCAGCAATGTGAGACAACAAATGGCACTGTGCGAAAGCGTCCTTGCCCAAACTCTTTGTAGAATTCACCAGTAGATAAGGATGGAGCATCGACGGCAGGTATGGTGCAAGTTTCGACGGAGAAAATTGGGCTGCCACTTGAGAGTCCATTAAAGGCAGGATTGTCGAAGACAGGGACAACATGTTGAGTCTCGGGTTTGTTATTGGAGCTCCCTTTTTGCTGTTTTTTATGGATAGTTTCAATATCATAGCCTGGAATGTGAGGGGTGCGTCTAACAAGATGGCTCGTGTGCATTACAAAAATTTGGTGAGAATATATAAACCATCTTTCTTCTTTCTCTTTGAGACTCATACCATGTTTAATAATTTAAAAATTTTTTGGGATAAGTTGGATTTTCATTGTGTTGGTATTGAGGAAGCAGTAGGACACAGGGGTGGCATTTGGTTTCTATCTTCTATTGCTAATGCTTCTTGTGTGGTTATTGATCAAATTGACCAATGTATCACAGTGAAAGTGAGTGTGGGTAACTTAGTTTGGCTTTGTAGTGTAGTATATGGGAGTCCTCAATTCGAAAAAAGATGTATGCTTTGGGATCATTTGCGTTCTATTAATTCAGGCCATAATAGACCATGGATGGCCATTGGTGATTTTAATGAGATTGTGGCACCAGATGAGAGTACAGGTGCGTATTTTTCTTCTCACAGAGCTAGTCTATTAGCTACTACTCTAGATGACTGTGAGCTCTTTGATCTTAAAGTGACTGGTAGGAGATATACTTGGTATAGAGCAGTTCAGGCTAGCAGGGACTTGGCTAAAAGGTTGGATAGAGCTCTAGTTAATGAGGCTTGGATGTCAATGTTTCCTGAGGGTTATTCTGAAATTCTTAGCAGGCTTCATTCTGATCATTGTCCTATTTTAGTTCGTTGTCATGGTAGCCCCAGAGTGAAAGGTTCTCGTCCTTTTAGGTTCCAAGCTGCGTGGGCAACACATCCTTCTTATAAACATGTTATTAGTAAGGCTTGGAGTCAAGAGTTTGGAGGCGTTACTGAAAGGCTTAAGATGGTTCAACAGGCTTCTTTGGACTTCAACTCAAAGATTTTTGGAAATATTTTTGTGCGAAAAAATAAGCTGGAATATCAGATTGATCAGATTCAACGGCGTTTGGAGGTTACCGATGTGTTATCTCTGAGAATTAAAGAAGCTGAACTGAGGGAAGATTATAATAGGCTTTTATTGCAAGAGAAACTTTTTTTGTACCAGAAATCTAGAGAGCAGTGGGTCAAGTATGGGGATAGAAACACTAAATTCTTTCATCTTCAGACTTTGGTGCGTAGAAACCATAATAAAGTACATGGATTATATGTTAGAGATGGGTCTTGGTCTACTGATCCAGATATTCTCCAGGAAGAAGCCCTCTCTTTTTACAAGAATCTCTTTAGTACAACGGAAGAGGTTGAGGTTGATTGTTTAGGGGATGTTTCGATGCCCACTCTAAGCACTGAGGCTGGTGCTAGGTTAATTGACCATGTCTCTTTTGCGGAAGTCAAGTCAGCAGTATTCAGTATGAGCCCTTTTAAGGCTCCTGGTCCAGATGACTTTCAAGCTTATTTTTTTAAAATCCAGATGGCTTTCAAGCTTATTTTTTTAAAGAATATTGGGAGATAGTAGGCACTGAGATTTGGAATATTGTCCGGAGCGCTTTTTTGGGAGAGTTCTTAAATCCTAGCATCATGGAAACTCTGATTGTGCTTATTCCTAAAATTGATAATCCTACCTTTATGAAGGATTTCAGGCCTATTAGCTTGTGTAATATTGTTTATAAAATTATCACCAAAGTATTGACTAATCGACTTCGGCCTTTTCTTCCAGATATTGTTAGTCCTTTACAAGGAGGTTTTATTCCGGGTCGTGGTGCTCCTGATAATATTATTGTGGCCCAAGAAATTTTGAATTTCATGAAGCACACAAAATCCAAGAAAGGTACTCTTGCTTTTAAAATTGATCTTGAAAAAGCTTATGATAGGGTGGATTGGAGGTTTTTGGAGAGTACTCTCATTGCTTTTGGTTTTCCTATCATCACTGTTAATTTGATTATGACTTGTGTCCGTGCATCCTCTCTTTCTATTATGTGGAATGGGAATAGATTGGTTTTGCTCCTAGAAGGGGGCTTAGACAGGGCGATCCAATGTCTCCTTACTTATTTGTGCTTTGTATGGAAAGACTTGCCTGCTATATATCTCATAAGGTGGTCAAGGGTGTGTGGAAACTAATTTCTGTCACTAGGGGTGGCCCAAAATTTTCTCATTTGATGTTTGCAGATGATCTCTTACTCTTCTGCCAGGCTACAAAAAGTCAGGTCCAAATGGTCATGCATTCTCTTAAGATTTTTTGCAAGGCATCTGGCATGAAAGTGAATCTTGAAAAGTCTAAAGCTTTTTGTTCTAAAAATGTGACCGCTCGTAGAAGAGATATTTTTACTAGTGTTTCTTCAATACGTTTTGCTTTGGACTTAGGAAGATATCTTGGAGTTAACCTTAATCATTCCCGTACCAGTAGGGCTTCTTTTCATTCGGTTGATTGAAAATGTGAGGGGAAGATTAGCTAATTAGAAAGGAAGGCTTCTAAATAAAGCAGGGAGACTTTGCCTGATCAATTCTGTTGCAACATCCATTCCTGTCTATCATATGCAGGTATCCTTTTTTTCCAAATTGGGTTTGCGATAAATTATCTTCTATGATGAGACAGTTCCTTTGGAAGGGTCAAGTTGATGGTAGAGGTCTTTCTCTTGTTAATTGGAGGACCGTGATCACTCCAAAAAAATTTGGTGGCCTGGGTGTTAGAGACCCTGCGTGTGTTAATATATCTTTACTTGGTAAATTAGTTTGGCAACTTTTTCATTGTCAGGACAAGCCTTGGATTGCTCTATTGAGGGCAAAGTATCTGAGGAATGAGGGAGTTTTAGATGGCCCTGTCCCTTGCAATGATTCTCATGTTTGGAAGAGTATCTCAAAGGCTTTTGGTGCTCTTAAGGATGCCTTCTCTTGGTGCGTTGGGTCACTTGATCAATCTTTTTGGTTTGACAATTGGAGTATTGAGGGCCCAATTGCTCAAGATATCCCTTTTGTACATATATCTAACTCTGATTTTACTATTAGAGACGTTTGGAAAGATGGTCAATGGAATCTCCATGATATTTTCTCTATCATTCCAGAAGATGATAAACAGCGTTTGAATGCTTATAATCCGGATTTGAATGCTGGAGAGAGTTCGGGTTGGTCGTGGGGTGTGGCATCTTCTAGACTCTACTCAGTTAGGAGTGGGTACAGTTGGCTAGCCAAAAGAAAGTTTGACTGGAATGAGCATGATAATTGGTTGTGGGTATGTCGTCTGCATATTTCTGAGAAGTATAAGTTCTTGATTTGGCTCAGTCTCCATAATGCTATTCCTACAGCAGAGTTTCGTTTGGGTCGTGGTTTAGCTTTATCTAGCCCCTGTCATCGGTGTCAGAATGGTTCTGAATCCATTCTTCATTGTCTTCGGGAGTGCCCTAGTGCCAAGGAGGTCTGGACCCTTTTAGGCTTGTATTCAGATAACTCGAATTTACATGATTGGCTCTACAGAGGTGCAAGGAGTGGAGGTGCTTTTCTTTTCTTTTTGACTATCTGGTGGATTTGGAGAAGCAGAAATCATGACTTATTTAATATAGATGATTCATGGAGTGCTAGTAAAGTGGTGAGTTTGATTCGTAGTTCAGTAAGGGAGTTTCACACTATTTTTGCTATGCATCAATCTCTGTCTCCTCTTTCACTTTGTTTGCATTGGGTTCCACCTCTAGTTCATTCTGTTAAATTGAATTGTGATGTTAGTTGGTTTGCTCCTTCTGGCTATGCTGGTTTTGGTTGTATTATTCGCAATCCTGATGGATGTTGGTTGAAAGGTTGCACTGGAAAAGTCGAAGTGTGCAGTGTTCTTTTTGCTGAATTGTATGCAATTTGGAGAGGTTTACTTCTTGCTTAGGAGAGTGGATTTCGTGAGGTTATTTGTGAAACAGACTGTTTAGAAGATCTTTTCTTGGTAAACCAAAGAATGCTTAGTAAGGATATTCCAGAATGGGATTTGGCAAAGCATATTCAGGAGGTTATGAATTGGAATTGGAGAGTCTCTATTCTTTTAATTCAGAGGACTGCAAATAGTGTTGCAGATTGTATGGCTAAAGCAGCTGCTTCTGTCGCGGACATTCACTCGAATTGGAGCCAACCATGGAGTGAGCTTCAACATCTAATAGATTTAGATATGACCCTAGCCAATTAATTTGGTTTTGTCTCTTTTTTTTTCTCTCTTTTCTATTTAGTCACCAAAAAAGAAATAGCACTACACACATAGTCTTTGGACATTATTAGAATACTTTTTTGCACAAAAATTAATTTAAACATCAGAATTTTTTTTGCAGGTACTCTCTACTGTTAGGACAAAATTCACGCTGGTAGCACATTTCTCAACAAAAAGAGTCGAGCAAGTATCCTTGAATCCGCCACCAACCTATACCTCACCTTCTAACATTCTTCATAAAAGATGTTGACTTTAGAATAATTTTAAAAGTACAATTTTATTATCACTTTTACGGCAAAATTCCCGGCTTTAAAAAAAAATGGCTCAAATTACCAACACGACCGCACTCTATAAATAATAAGCTTTTACTTAATTATTAATTATATAGTAAATTTTATTATGTTTT
>NC_029774.3:112657562-112658978 GCF_000817695.3 Arachis duranensis | reverse complement strand
AAAAAGAGGAATATCATTATTGATCCGGCTAAATTTTAAGAAAAATACTTTAAAAAAATCTTATGAAGGAAAAAGCTGAAAATTAATAGATGTATTTATTGAAATAGAAGATTGAAAATATAAGAATAAGTTTAAAATCCTAATCTAATTAATTAAAAATGGTGATTGAATTTAAGAGGAATTAGAATTTTTAAATGGAAAAAAAGAGGTGTATTTAGTAGGATAATAAAAATAACACTGTTATTAAATTTCAAGAGAAACATAACATTGATTGAAAAAAATGATAATATAAATTTTAAAATTTTAATAAAAAATAATTTATTAATAATCACCGTATATATTATAAAAAATAATTTATTATTTATTTTAGAGAGAATATGATAAAATTTATCTTTAAAGATAAAAACTAAGACAGAACTAACATGAGATTCTGTCAACCGTATCTCTTTGTTAGTTTATTAGCGTGTTTTTCCGTTTTTAGTATATTTTTAAATAAAAATTTATATGTAAAATACATAGATTTAATAGTTAAATATTATTAAATAATAATTTAATTAAATTAATTAAATTATTTAATAATTTTAATTATAAATTTTATATAAAAATAATTATATGTTAGTTTTTATTAAAAATAAAATAAAAAGAATAAAATTAATTATAATCTACCGATTAACGATATGTAAAAAATTTTTAGGTGAATTCTACCCAACTCCCTCTAAAATAACATGTAAGTTACCCTTCATGATGTGTCACACTTTAATTGGTCATTATCTTAACTATAGTTTGGTTATTTTGTAATTTATTATTTTAGATGGATAATTATATAAATTTTTAAAATATTAAAATTTTACACTGTTAATTGAAGCACATTCTCACACAATCTCTTTCTACAGTGCATCATTCCTTAACGGGTCATTGAATTCTCATGGCTCGTAACTTCTCCGTTCTTCTCAATATAGCCAGCTCTGACTTCATTTCTATCTCTTGTCCTCTCACTCAATCCTTTTTTGGCCATGACCCATGAATCACTCCTTATCAACATCAATATGATTAATGGTTAGTTCAGTTATTAAATTTTTTGTTTCATTCAAAAAATATATCTTTATTTAATTACATGATAAAATATATATTTATATTTAAAATATAATATAATGAAATAAATCTTCAGAGTATTCAAAATATAATTAAAATCATGAACATACAAATATAATAATAAAATTTGTACTCTAAACAAATAAAGATATTTTTTATTCTACATAAATTATTTAAAATGAATATGTTATTAAAATTAATAACACAAATTTAAAATAATAAAATCCAACTTTCTTATCGTATTTTTTATAATATTTTTATTTTTTTAATTTTTAATTTATTAGTACTTTATTATTTGATTAATGATTAAATAAATTATTTTTT
>NC_029774.3:112650328-112657132 GCF_000817695.3 Arachis duranensis | reverse complement strand
AAGGATACAAATAGGACGATTTAAACGTTAGGGACACAAATAGGACTTATCCCAAACGTTGGGGACAAAAACGATACTTTACTCTAATACAAAAAATGATTTCTCATGAAAATAATTTGTTTAATCATTAATTAAATAATAAAATGTTAATAAATTAAAAATTAAAAGAATAAAAATACTATAAAAAATACTTGTAAGAAAGTTGAATTTAATCATTTTAAATTTGTGTTATTAACTTTAATAATTTATATTTTTTTAAATAATTTATGTATGATAAAAGATATATTTACTTGTTTAGAGTACAAATTTTTATTATTATATTTGTATATTCCTGATTTTAATTATATTTTTAAGTACTCTGAATAGATTTATTTTATTATATTATATTTTACATATGAATATATATTTCATATATTATTTTTAATAAAAAAAATTTAATAACCAAACAAACCATTAATTATGTTGGTAAGGAGTGACCAACGGCAAAAAAAAAGGAATTGAGTGAGAGGACATGAGATAGCAATGAAGTCGGCGCTGGCTATACTGGGAAGAACGGAAAAGTTACAAGCCATGAGAATTCAACGACTCATTAAGGAATGATGCATTGTATAAAGAGATTGCATGAGAGGCAGTAGATCAACAAAGTCAACGCTGTTTACGGGATATGATTTTAATATTTGAAGAAATTAACAATTACCTATCTAAAATAATAAATTACAAAATAACCTAACTATAGTTAAAATAATAACCAATTAAAGTGTGACACATCATAAATGGTAACTTACATGTTATTTTATAGAGAATTGGGTAGAATTCACCTAATTTTTAATAATTTAACCGGTTGGACCAAATCAATTTATTCACACTCATTTCGGTGGATTTAAGAATTATGATAATATATAATAAAATTAAATATTCTCGCTTTAAGAACCCCCAATGAGTAGCTTAGCCTTTAAACAAAATTATAAGAAAAAATATCTTTAGGATCCACATTAAAGTACTCAAAAGATGACAACTTGAGTGCTACCTTCTTTCCTTTTATCTCTTGCTAGTCATCCACACATTTAGATCAAATAATCGATTGTGTTTCAAAGTACTTTCTCTCACTTTCTCTTTCTCTTTTTCTTTCTAACATAACACACAAATGATGAATAAATAAATAAATAAATAAATTGTCACGACAAGTTAAAACATGGCGTGGTCTTGATGGCCACGTACTTGAGTTATAGATAACCCTTAATTTAGATTGTGTTCACAATTTGCCAGTAATATCTATTGTGATGCCTTTTTTCTTTTAACTTTGTATTTTTGTTCTTACATCATCTAATATATATCCCTAACTAACTAATTTTCAACATCTCGTCCAAATAGTGGCCTTAGTCTCTTCAAAATTTTGAAAAAGTATACATATACTATATGTGTTTAATAAAATATAAAATATTTAGTAATTTTATATATAATTATTTTTAATAATATAATGTATTTAAATTTTATTTTTTCACTAACATTATTATTTAACTAATTTAATATTATATATTCAAATTTTTATATATATTTTAAATTAATTTTTATATACTCATCCCTATAAAATTTATAGTTATGTTTTGATAATTATATTGTTTACTTTTATTTTTTTCATGTAAAAAATACTATGTTGTTTAATTTATATTGTTGAAAGAAAAAATTTTTAACTTATTTTTTTATGATAATTTATTTTTACTATTGTTTTATTTTAAGAGTTGTATCTTATATTCTACAAAGATATTACAAGAGACACGCTGAATAATGGCAATTTTTTTGGAAAAAATCACCGCAAAATAACATAGCAGAATTCAATAAACGTTGCGGTTTAGGGTGCAGGCATTTAATTTGGTGACGATTTTTATGAACTGCTGGTATAACTACCGCAAATCAATATATCGTGTTGGTTGATTTGGCAGCGGTTTTACACCGCTGCTATATGGTCAACCTTGAATTCAACAATATTTACCGACGGTTATGAACCACTACTGTTTGAGGACCGTTATTTTTTAATTTATTTGGCGGCGGTTATTTTTAAATTTATTTTCGGCCATTTTGTAACCGCCGCTAGTTCCCTAGCAAAACTGCCAAAAAATAGTATATTTTGCACTGTAAATCGTCGATTTTTTTAATTTGAATGTACTATTTTTTTTGTCAATTTCTGGATTTTTTTTAATATTACAAATCTTATTATTTTGTCTCTAAAAATATAAATTGATGGCAAAACAGCATTAAAAAAGATACGAAGCAAATTCATATATTTATATAAATATCAATAGTGTATCTCTTACTAAGAGTTTCATAGTCAACTTTAAAAAGTGTATATTTCCAAAAAAAGAATATCTAATTCTAAGATCTATTTTTCATTCTGTCCTTCCAAGAAATTCATCCATGTAGCAATATCCGGTGGCAGCTTCCC
Source organism: Arachis duranensis (assembly GCF_000817695.3). NCBI lineage: Eukaryota > Viridiplantae > Streptophyta > Magnoliopsida > Fabales > Fabaceae > Arachis > Arachis duranensis. The sequence goes on along the minus strand of NC_029774.3, from coordinate 112,654,692 downwards.
ACCTTACTTTTGAATTAGACATCTGAGAATACTCTCTATTGCCTACATCTTTATCATCTCGGTTGTTATTTCATCCTCCACTGTTTGCCTTTTTGTCTTCTTGGCTGCTATTCCATCCTCCACTGCCTTCCTTTTTAATTTCTCGGTCGCCAGCTCTGCTTGTAGTTCAAGCAGCACCCTTTGGGTCTCCTCTCTTTGAGTTTCATCGCTCTGCTGATAGGAAGTCGTACCAAAGAGTTGACTAGAACTCACTCTGAAACCCACGCCACACACTCTATCTGGGTGCTTTTTCTAAGAGCTTAAACAAGCGAATCATTTTGAGACAACAGTCTAGAGGATTCATCATGTTGCTCAATCTCCACAATTATTTCCTATACACATAGATGTCAGCACAACAGCAGCAGAAAAAAAATGTAACAGAAAAATGATAGCATTAACTATCAGCACAATAGTAAATCAAAACCAAAAAAATAGAATAACAATAAATCATTGAATCAATAACAGGTTAAAAGCAAAAGATAGTAGCAGCCTTTAAAATAATAATGCAAGCAGACTTGTTCACCGTACCTTTTACACCATATTTGAAGGTTTTAAAAACCATAAAAAGATTTATTCCACCCGTGAAAGTCTTCACAAAATAGCAGCTATTTATTATCAACTCCATCACACCACTAAGAATAACAATTAATAGTAGCAGCAGCAATAACAATTAAGAGGTAACAAACTCAAATTAAAAGCAATTAGCAGCAATAATATTAAGAATACCCAATAAAATTGACTTTACATAGTTCTCAAATTTTGAATATTTACATATGAAAGCAGAATTTAAAAAAAATATATTTTTATTTTGATTACATAAATATTTTAATTTAATCAAAATTTAAAAAAATAGTAGTAACAGCTGGTGCACAAATTTCCACACTCAGTACAACTGAACTAACAAATGTACTGGGTCGTCCAAGTAATACCTGAGGTGAGTCAGGGTTGATCCCACGAGGATTGTCGGCTTGGATCAAACAGTGGTTATCTTGTAAATCTTAGTCAGGTGGATAGAAAAGTTGTTTAGTTGTTTAAATGCATAAAAGTAAAATAAAGATAAAGTTACTCAGTGGTTGTGAATTCAATGATAAGAAGATGGTTAAGGCTTTAGAGATGCTTTGCTCTTCTGGATCAATGCTTTCTTACTGTTTACTCCAATTGTGAATGATTTCTTCTATAGCAGGTTGTATGTGATCAACGCTGGTTTGAGCAGTCGCCAATCTTCCTCTAGGCTGAACACCAGATTTAGTGTGCATCTAGTCTGAATGAGGGTGAAGCTCCTGCAGTTCATCCCTTGGTGATCCTACTCAAAATGCCAAAGACAAGGTCGAATATTACGGATCAGAGAATGCTGCGCCTTGGTTCTAGCCTTTACCATAAAGACTCTAATCTCCCCGTACCTTGGCTGAACTGGTGTTTCGAAAAGTTCCCAACAAAGTCGTGGATTAGCTGTCTGAGATACGTATCCTCAAGCTAGTAGTTCATTGATATCCGATGAAAGACTCTCACTGAACCCATGTAGAATAGAGATAACCTTGTGCCGGTTCAACTCTTTCATAAGGTTGAAGAACGAAGATACATCTTAGGAGAGAATCAAACACGAATTAAAATAGAACAGTAGTACTTTTATTAATCTATAAAACTCAGCAGAGCTCCTAACCTTAACCTAGGAGGTTAGTGACTCATACTGTACATAATGGTGTTTGAAAATATAATATGCTGGAGAGATCCTAAACAAGGGTGATCTTCTCCTTTAAATACTAAACTAATGACTAGGAATTACAGAAATATGATAGGCTTAGGCTTGTAGTGCGAAAATCCACTTCCGGGGCCCACTTGGTGAGTATTTGGGCTGAACTTGAGTGAGATCCACGTGCTAGGAGGCTCCTTGGGTGTTGAACGCTGGCTGGGGGCTCCCTTGTGGGCGTTGGACACTGGGTACTCCCTTGTGGGTGCTGGACGCCAGAGAGGGGGTAGCTGGCTGGTGTTGAATACCAGCTTTGGGCCTTCAATTCTGAGGCAAAGTATGGACTATTATATATTTTTGGAAAGCCCTGGATGTTATCTTTCCATAGCCATTGAGAACGCTCCATTTGGATATCTGTAACTCCAAAAAAGCTCCTTCGAGTGCACAGAGGTCAGATCCTGATAGCATCTGTAGCGGTGCGGTTTGGTTCGGTTTTTGAGAGAAAAGTCATCCGATCCGATCGTCTAATTAAAGTGCGGTTCGGTTTGGTTCGGTTTTTTTGTAAAGGTCATCCGAACCAAACCAAACCAATTAAAATCGGTTTGGTTTGGTTCGGTTTGTTCGGTTTTTTCAATCAAACAAAAAAAATTCTACCATACTATTATGCAAAGTCATAACATTGAAATCGACAAACCGAAATACACAATAACTAACAAAATCTTGATCTAATGAAATTTAACGACAACAAAATTCAAATACGACAATTAAAGAAGTTCAATAGTTCAACAGTCAATACAACTGAAAATAAAAATAAATGGTCATTAAACTTATAGCAAAGTTATGGTGCTTTCTCCAACAAAATAGCTAAACTTCTTAATGCAAACCAACCTGAAATAAAAAAAACAGTGACATAATAAGAACAACAACAAGAAGCAAGCAAGGCAGCAATTCAATAAACCAGCAAGGCGGCAATAAACCAGCAAGATAGCAATTCAATAAACCAGCAAGGCAGCAATCTAACAATTCAATAAACCAATAATTCAATAAACAGCAAAAAAAGAAATTACCAAATAATTCATCAAATCAGCAAGGCAGCAACCAGCAATAAACAGCAACCAGTAAGGCAGCAAATGCTTCAAATTACCTGCCTTGGTTGCTCGGGTTAGGGGTGCACATGGGCCGGGTGAAGCCAGGTTTTAGGTGACCCAGACCCGGCCCTAGACCCGATGAAACCAACAGTCTTTCGGGCCACAATTAAACCGGGTGAAAACCGGGTGAAAACTGAGCCATAACCAACCCTTCTTCAAAATTAAAACATAATCACAATCAATACCAAAGCATCATCACAATCAATAGTCCAATACTAATATTGTCTAATAACACTAAATATTTAAGTCAATACAAATAACACAATAATATGCATTAGTCTAAAGTCAATACAAATAACACAATAATATGCATTAGTCTAAAGTCAATACAAATAACACAATAATATGCATTAGTCTAAAGTCAATACAAATAACACAATAATATTTAAGTCAATACAAATAAAATGTTAAGGTTTACAATACATAAGAATAATCATCCTCTATCAATAGCCATTAATGTTGTCAACTTGTTCCTTGTGATGTGGATGCATTAGTGAAACCTACAAAACATATAAAATAACTCATTTTTCATATAAATGATTATTACTTGAAATAAATAAGTCACAAATACTAAAGATATCATAAATGTACCTTCAACAATCTTCTGACTGTTATCAAATTGATCAAACTCTTGATCTCCAACGTCTTGTTTAGAAGGCACAACCAACTTTGAGTGCATATCAAAGCTTCAGCCATTAATGGTGACAAAGAGCTACGAAAGACATCAAGCACACGTCCACCGGTGCTGAAGCATGATTCAGAAGCAATAGTTGAAACTGGAATACCCAAGATGTCGCGGGCTATGAGAGAAAGAATCCTGTATTTTGAAGCATTCACTTTCCACCAAGTCAATATATTAAAATTCTCATCTTCCACAGTATCCTCGGCCAAATATCTCTCCACATCCGACTTGCTATCTGCATTAGCCTTCTCTCTTTTTTGTTTTTTTCACATATTCACTCGATTTTCAGAAACGCCCTTGGCACCAGCTGAGATTTTAATATTGTCATCCAATACAATACTAGATGAATCTCCACCATCATCCCTTCCTTTATCATCGACAACCTCTTTTTCATAAAACTTATGCAATGTATCTAATGTGAGTTTAACAACACCAGTCATGCTAGTAGATACTTCCTTGTCATAGACATCCTCCAAACACCAACAGAGATAATCTAGTTTGTACCGAGGATCCAATACAACAGCAACAAGTAACAATGGATTAAATTTGTCAACTGGTCCCCAATATTTATCACATTTATGTTTCATAGAGCATGCCATACTTCCTAACAAATCAAATTGATTGTGGCTCCAAGATGTTAATTGAGAAGCAACAGATGCAATTTCATGAAAACATATGTTAGATGTAACATGCAAGGAAGATGAGAAAGTCAAAGTTATCTCATAGAAAACTCTCAAAAAATCCATGAATAACCTAGCATGTTGCCAATCAAGGGGTGTAGGTGGACCAATTTTCTTTTTTCCCCCAC
>NC_029774.3:112642893-112649569 GCF_000817695.3 Arachis duranensis | reverse complement strand
CAGCAGGAGTTGTGGCAGCATCAATTGCAGGATCAGCAACATTTTCAGCTTCAATTTCCATTGTTTTATTCTCCTCCATAAATTCTGAAGGAATGCAATTATCTCCTCCTTCCATTGTTCGTTACCTAAACTGGCTAAACAAACAAAATCAAGAACAAATTCAAAATAATCAGCAAATCAGAAAGATAGAAATCTTATAATAAAACATGAAAAAACAAATCAGTAAATATACAGTAAACACAAGTAAAAATTTAGAAATCAGTACAAAATCAGTAAACCCAGAAAATCAGTAACTAATTATCATAACAGATTCTTGTAAGGAATCGATGAGCATTTCTTGTGTTAGCACAAATGGGTGTCACCAATTTCACTAACAGATTCTTTCCTTTTTATATTATTTACTACGTTCCTGCTTTTTATCTACTATCACTTTTCATTACATCCTTAATCTAATCATTGTATCTGGATAGAAGGGATTGAGATTATAACATTTAATCATTTAACGTAACACAAGAAGATCAAATAGCCACCAATTATTAAAATGCAACTAATAATTCATGATTACTTTGTAATATTCTCCCTAGCATGGGAGTTAAAGGTATGGTTAAATCTCCTGAATTAGAGGGAAAAGATCAAGTTCAACTGCAACATATAAAATGGCTTACATACAAGTAATGATCAAGCAATCAACCAAACAAACAAAAATGATCATACAATAAAGAAAAAAAAGATGCTTACATACAATTAATCATCAACCAAACAAACACTAGAAGGCAGAATAAGGATTATACAATATCCAATATTTCTCTTCACCATATTACACTAACAATCCCTCTTTGTCCTGTATGCAGGGGATGATGCAACTTGAAAGAGTCACAAATGGCCAAACAATGCCAAACATCTTAAACCAAGCTTTGCTTCATACTCTCAAAATATGAACATGTGAATGCGTAGTAAACAGTGAATCAAAACAAAAAATAAGCTAAACACACAATCACACATCAACAGCCACACACACCTAATCAGAGTTCTAATAATGAAAATCAACACCTACAACCAAAATTCACAAATTATGTTTATTAAAAATCCTAATCCTTAATCAAAATATTAATGACATAATAAAATTAATTACTTACCTGAGCAGAAGACCTGAAAAGAAGACTGGAGAAGAGAGCAGAGCAGAGGAAGCAGGAATAGCAGAGCAGAGCAACGTCACCGAGAAGCAGGGCAGCACCGTACAAAGAGCTTCGGCGGTGACTGGGGTGAAACACAGAGGGTTGTGAAGAGATGAGAAAGGGAGGAGTCGGCGACTGTGTGTTGGGTGCCGCGAGACTTGGAGTGGGCTGTGGGGAGAGAAGATGGGGTCAGGGTCACCGGATCAGCCTGCACCGTGGGGAGTGGCGATTGCCAGAGCCGGAGTGGGGCGTGGGGAGTGCCGGAGTGGGGACTTGGGGTGTGGGGGTGAGCCTCAATGGCTGAGGGCTGAGGCGCTGAGCTGCTAAAGGAGGCACGAGGCAGTGAATGTGATGACTGATGCGTGTTCTGTGTTGCCCTAACCCAGTAACACGTTTGTGTGTGTGTATTGTGTAATGTTTATTTGGCCGAGCCACCGGGCCGGGTCCGGGTGACCCGAGCCATGGCCCGGTCCCGGCTTCACTTCCCTTTTTTTATTTCACTTTTTTTCCCGGGTCCACCCCGGGTCACTTCGGGTCCGGGTCTTCGTGGCCCAAATTCCTTCGGGGCCGGGCCGGGTTGTCGGGCCGGTCTGGGTCTGTGCACCCGTAGCTCGGGTTCCATATTGACTTGGGAGGAAGTCTAACAGAAGACTGACAGAAGTGTCATTGCATTATGCAAGAAAATAACACATCTAAAGGTATATTACAAACAATAAAATTCTTCCTTTCTATTTTTAATACCATTATATCAATATATTTAGAATGTTGAAGACATCTTTCATAGTACAAAGAACTTCATAACTTGCAATTGAAATGCACTTTCTCACAAAAAATGCAGGCAATACATAAATACATTGTGCCCACCTAGTTCTTTTGAAACTAAAAGCCGCAACTGAGACATGTGTAGAAAGACCAATTACCTTAGACAATTGCACCTTCTGTTCATCAATTATATTGATTCCAAATTCTCTTCTTATATCCTGCCAAAGACCAGTACCAGATAATGAAAAACAAATACTAGGAATTAACAACAATGAACAATGAACAACAATGAACAAATAATTAAGAAAACAAAAGCAGAAACACAACAAAATAAAAAATTACTAGCATTCAGCAACAATGAACAATGAACAACAATCATCAATAATGAACAAATAGATTGAACAGAAATTGAATACAAATAAATCACAAAATCAACTCAAAACAAGCAAAAATAAATTAAACCCAGCAGCTCAGAATCACAGAATCAGAATTACTAATAAATTAAATCACAAAATCAACTCAAAACAAACAACTCAAATTAACAAAATCATTAAACAAACACAGTAATCATTAGTATTATTAACAAAATTTCAAAACAAGCAAAGTAAGTGCAGAAAACCAAAAATCAATTCAGAAACACATAATCACAGAATCAGAGAATCACATAACTTGAACTAAGCAAAAAAAGCAAATTTGAACCCAGCAACTCAGAAGCACAGAATCAGAGTTATTAACAAGAAATTAACAAAACTCTAAACAAATCCAGCAACTCAGAATCATAGAAATTATAATTAACAAAATCAAACCCTAACTATTTCATAATTATAAACCCAATATGTCTAATTGCTTCAGATACATAGAAGGAGAGAAAATCAAACCTGAAGTCAAGTGGATGGGAAGGAGGAAGAGCACTGGAAGAAGGCCAACCGGTGGCTGCTGTGTTGTGGGTGGCCAGGCCAGAAACGCAGCAGTACTGCTATGGGTGGCACAAACGGTGCTGCAGGTGGCCAGATCGGTCCTGTTGGTGGCGCTGGGGTGCCCCTGGATGGTGCTGGCGAGCCAGGCGAGGTGCTGTGTTGAGGGATCTTCGTCTTCGTGGTGCACCGGCGGTGGGGGATCTTTGTCTTCGTGGCTTCGAGTCTCAAGGAGGTGGGTGGCTCAGGCTGGCTCCGTGGCTGGGTCTGGGTGAGTGGGTGTGCACTGTGCAAGCCACAGAGGGTGAGATCTCAGGTAGGCTGGCTCCGATCTGGGATTCGGGGGTTAGGTACTTAGGTTTCCATGGGGGATTTGGGGAGGGACTCGCGCAGCAGTAAGGAAGGTAACGCATTTGGGGGGGTGGGGTAGGTAGTTTTTAATTTTTAGGGTTTTGGGAAGAACCGGTTCGGTTCGGTTCGGTTAGGGTTTTGGTGGCAAGAACCGAAAATCGAATCGAACCGCAAAAAAACTGCAAAATATCACTTTTTTTGGTTTTTGGTTAATTCGGTTTTCGGTTTTTTGATTTGGTTCATCGGTTTAGTTCGGTCCGGATCGGTTTTGAACACCCCTAATCTGTAGTGCTTTCTCGGCCTCTAAATAAGACTTTTGCTCCAACTCCTCCATTTTAGCTAGAAAATACATGAAATTGCATAAAATCACACAAACTCAAAGTAGAATCCAAAAATGTGAATTTTACACTAAATCCTATGAAAATATAATAAAACTTAAACAAAAGATGCTAAAAACTATATGAAAATGATGCTAAAAAGCGTATAAAATATCCGCTCATCACAACACCAAACTTAAACTGTTGCTTGTTCCCAAGCAACTAAAAACAAAGTAGGATAAAAGAAGAGTAAGATGCCATAAATCTCAAGAGTTTTCAATGAAGCTCAGTCTCAATTAGATGAGCGGGACTTAATATCTTTTTGCTTCTGAATAGTTTTGGCATCTCACTATCCATTGAAGCTCAGAATTGTTGGCATCTTTAGGAATTTAGAATCCAGATGATATTATTGACTCTCCTAGTTTAGTTCTTTTTTATTCTTGAACATAGCTATTAGAGTCTTGGTCGTGGCCCTAAGCACTTTGTTTTCCAGTATTATCACCGGATACATAAATGCCACAGACACTTAACTAGGTGAACCCTTTCGGATTGTGATTCAGCTTTGCTAGAATCCTCAGATAGAGATGTCCAGAGTTCTTAAGCACACTCTTTTTACTTTGGATCACGACTTTAACTGCTCAGTCTCAAGCTTTTTACTTGACACCTTCACACCACAAGCACATGGTTAAGGACAGCTTGCTTGAGCTGCTTAGGCCAAGATTTTGTCTCTTTTATTAGACCCTCCTAACTATTGATGCTCAAAGCCTTGAATCCTTTTACCCTTGCCTTTTGCTTTAAAGGGTTATTGGCTTTTTCTTCTTTTTATTTTATTTTATTTTATTTTATTTATTTTTTTCGCATGAAATTGTTTTTCTTTTTATTGCATCTTGTTTTTTCTTTTTCTTTTTGCTGCTTTTTCTTGCTTCAATAATCAATTTCTTTTGATTTTTCAGATTACCAATAATACTTCTCTTTTTTCATCATTCATTCAAGAGCCAACATTCTTAATTCCAATTTCAAATATGCAATGTTCATTCATACATTCAGAAAACAAAAGCAATGCCACCACATCAAAATAATTGAACTAGTCTTATTATATAACTCGAAATTCATGTATCTCCCAATTCTTTTATAAAATTTTCTTTTAAGCATGGTGAGAGATATATGGAACATTTTATAACTTTAAGTCATAGATAGAAATGATCATGCAATAAGAACACGAGAACAGACAATAAAACATAATAGAAAACAGAAAAATAACATAAAAGCAAGGGGTAATGGAACGGGACCACCTTAGTGACAGCGGCTACTATTTCCTCTAGAGAATCCAATAGAGCGCTTATGTCTTCAATGTCACGCCCTTGTCTTTGTTGTTCTTCCCTTATAGCTCTTTGATCTTCTCTCGTTTCATTGAGGATGGTGGAATGCTATTGATGTTCCATCCTCAGCTGATTCATGTTAGAGCTTAATTCTCCCATAGAAGTATGCCATTGATCCTAATAGCTTTGAAAAGGAAAATACATCCCTTGAGGTATCTCAAGGATCTCATGTTGAGGCAGCTCCACATACTCATATTGTGGTTCATATGCCGGCTCTCTAGTATCCTCCTTCCTTCTTTTAGTGATGGGCTTGTCCTCTTCAATCGGAATGTCACCTTCTATGAAAATTCTAGCTGAATTGTATAGGTGATAGATAAGATGAGGGAAAGCTAACCTTGCTTGGGTGGAGGGCTTGTCCGCCACTTTGTACAACTCTTAAGGTATCACCTCATGTACTTCCACCTCCTCTCCGAGCATGATGCAATGGATCATGATAGCTCAGTCTATGGTCACTTTGGATCGGTTGCTAGTAAGGATGATAGAGCGTTGGATGAATTCCAACCATCCTCTAGCTATGGGCTTGAGGTCAGGCCTTCTTAGTTGAATAGGCTTGCCTTGGGAATCCCACTATGCTCCTTCCACATAGATGTCTAAGAGCACTTGATCCAGCCATTGATCAAATTTACTCTTCTAGTGTAAGGATATGGGTCTCCTTGCATCAAAGGCAAGTTAAACGCCAACTTCACACTTTTCGGGCTAAAATCTAAGATTCTCCCTCGGACCATGGTGCTCCAATTTTTAGGATGTGGGTTCACACTAGTGTCATGGTTTTTCGTGACCCATCCATTAGCATAGAACTCTTTCACCATTAAAATCCCAACCTCTTAGGTGGGATTGGTTAGGACTTTCCAACCTCTTATTTGAAAAAAATATCGGATCTCTGGATACTCATTCTTCTTAAGCTTAAAAGGGACCTCAGGGATCACCTTTTCCTTTGCCACTACTCATAGAAGTGGTCTTGGTGGACTTTGGTGATGAATCTCTCCATCTCCCAAGATTCGCAGGTGGTGGCTTTTGCCTTTTCTTTCTTCTTTCTAGAGGGTTCTCCGATCTTAGGTGCCATAAGTGGTAATGGAAAGCTAAAAACAAGGCTTTTCTAATACCAAACTTAAAACTTTGCTCGTCCTCGAGCAAAAATAAACAAAAGAGAGAATGGAGTAGTAGAAGAAGAAAAATGGATGGAGATGGAGGGAGAAGAGCAATTCGGCCAGGTGAGGGCTAAGGGTGTATGAGTAGTTGATGAGCGGATAATTTATACGCTTTTTGGCATTGTTTTTAGTATGTTTTTAGTATGTTTTAGTTAGTTTTTAGTATATTTTTATTAGTTTTTAGTTAAAATTCACTTTTTTGGACTTTACTATGAGTTTGTGTGTTTTTCTGTGATTTCAGATATTTTCTGGCTGAAATTGAGGGACCTGAGCAAAAATCTGATTCAGAGGCTGAAAAGGACTGTAGATGCTGTTGGATTCTGACCTCCCTTCACTCGAAGTGGATTTTCTAGAGCTACAGAAGCCCAATTGGCGCGCTCTCAATTGCGTTGGAAAGTAGACATCCTGGGCTTTCCAGAAATATATAATAGTCCATACTTTTCTCGAGATTTGATAGCCCAAACCGGCGTTCCAAATCAGCTCAAAACTGCCCGGCGTTAAACGCCGGAACTGGCACAAGAATGGGAGTTAAACGCCCAAACTGGCACAAAAGCTGGCGTTTAACTCCAAGAGAAGTCTCCACATAAAAATGCTTCAATGCTCAGCCCAAGCACACACCAAGTGGGCCCA
>NC_029774.3:112639664-112642620 GCF_000817695.3 Arachis duranensis | reverse complement strand
GATTAAGGTGTGGAGCTCTGCTGTACCTCGAGTATTAATGCAATTACTATTGTTCTTCTATTCAATTCAGCTTATTCTTGTTCTAAGATATTCATTTACACCCAAGAACTTGATGAATGTGATGATTATGTGACACTCATCATTATTCTCACTTATGAACGCGTACCTGAGAACCACTCCCGTTCTACAAAGCAAACAAGGCTTGAATGTTTATCTCTTGGATTTCTTAATCGGAATCTTCGTGGTATAAGCTAGAATTGATGGCGGCATTCAAGAGAATCCGGAAGGTCTAAACCTTATCTGTGGTATTCTGAGTAGGATTCAAGGATTGAATAACTGTGACGAGCTTCAAACTCGCGATTGTGGGGCGTTAGTGACAGACGCAAAAGAATCACTGGATTCTATTCCGACATGATCAAGAATCGACAGCTGAATAGCCGTGCTGTGACAGAGCGCGTTGAACATTTTCACTGAGAGGATGGGAGGTAGCCACTGACAACGGTGAAACCCTATATACAGCTTGCCATGGAAAGGAGTAAGAAGGATTGGATGAAGACAGTAGGAAAGCAGAGAGACGGAAGGGACAAAGTATCTCCATACGCTTGTCTGAAATTCTCACCAATGAATTACATAAGTATCTCTATCTTTATGCTTTATTCATATATCATCCATAACCATTTGAATCTGCCTGACTAAGATTGACAAGGTGACCATAGCTTGCTTCATACCAACAATCTCCGTGGGATTGACCCTTACTCACGTAAGGTTTATTACTTGGACGACCCAGTGCACTTGCTGGTTAGTTGTGCGAAGTTGTGATAAAGAGTTGAGATTACAATTGTGCGTACCATGTTGATGGCGCCATTGATGATCACAAATTTCGTGCACCAAGTTTTTGGCGTCGTTGTCGGGGATCGTTGAGTTTGGACAACTGACGGTTCATCTTGTTGCTTAGATTAGGTATTTTTCTTCAGAGTTCTTAAGAATGAATTCTAGTGTCTCAAGGTGATGCTCTTATCATCACCAAAGCTGATTGATTTTCATCAATTTAGCTCTTGAATGCAATGTCCTTGGCCATGTATAGTGTTTTGGACCGGAGCTTTCTTTGAAAGCTTGGCTGGCTGTGAAGCCATGTCTAATTCCTGGACCGGAGTCTTTAGACTAACATTGCATGATTCCTGGAATTCTCATTAAGAAAGAATTTTGATATCTTTATTTTCTTTTCCACTTAATTTTCGAAAAATCCAAAAAAGTTACAAAATCATAAAAATAAAAAATATTTCTTGTTTGAGTCTAGTCTCATTTTAAGTTTGGTGTCAATTGCATGTTTCTGTTCTTCTTGCATTTATCATGTGTCTTCAGTGATCTTCAAGTTGTTCTTGATGATTTACTTGCTCTGATCTTTAAATTCTCTTATCTTTAGTGTTTTGTTGTTTCTCATATGCATTCTCAATTTGTTAGTGTCAATAGTATACAAACTTCTAAGTTTGGTGTCTTGCATGCATTGTTTATTTGATTTTAGTTGTATTTTGATTTTTTCTCATCATTAAAAATCTAAAAAAATTTTTAATTTGTGTCTTTTCAAGTCAATAATACAAAGAATTGAAGATTCAGAACATACTGCAGAGGAATTACACAGAAAAAGTTGGGCGTTCAAAACGCCCAGTGAAGAAGAAAAACTGGTGTTTAAATGCTAGCCAGGGTACTTGGCTGGGCGTTTAACGCCCAAAAGGGGTGAGTTTTGGGCGTTAAACGCCAGAATGTGCACTATTCTGGGCGTTTAACGCCAGGATGGCACAAGAGGGAAGATTTTGTTTTTTATGCCAATTTTTTTCAAGTTTTCAAAATTTTTCAAAATCAAATCTTTTTCAAATCAAATCTTCAAAATCAAATCTTTTTCAAAATCAATTTCTTTCCATTTTCAAAAATACTTTCTTTCAAGTATGTTGCCTTTTCTGTTGAGAAAGGTTTAATGTTTGAATCATATCTTTTCTTGTTAGCCAAGTCATTAATTTTTAAAATCAAATCTTTTTAAATTGTTTTTCAAATCATATCTTCTTGATCACATCTTTTTCAAAATAGTTTTCAATCATATATTTTTAATTTCTTATTTCAAAATCTTTTTCAAAAATCACTTGATTTCTTTTCCACTCTTAGTTTTCGAAAATCAATTAGTGTTGTTCAAAATGTTTTTAAAATCTCTTACTTAATTTTCGAAAATTTCTTCCCCTCTTCTCACATCCTTCTATTGATGGACTAACACTACTCCTCAATGCACAATTCGAACTCCATCTTTCCTTGATAAGTTCGAATTTTCTACCTCTTCCTTCTATTTTTCTTTTCCTCTGACACCTCAAGGAATCTCTGTACTGTGACATAGAGGATTCCATATTTTCTTTTTTTTTCTCTTTCATATGAGCAGGAGCAAAGACAAAAGCATTCTTGTTGAGGCTGACCCTGAACCTGAAAGGACCTTGAAGCGAAAGCTAAGAGAAGCTAAAGCACAATTCTCTGTAGAGGACCTAACAGAAACCCTCAAAGAAGAAGACATGGCAGCTGAAAACAACAACAATGCCAACAATGTAAGGAAGGTGCTGGGTGACTTTACTGCACCTACTCCCGACTTCTATGGGAGAAGCATCTCTATCCCTACCATTGGAGCAAACAACTTTGAGCTTAAGCCTCAATTAGTTTCTCTAATGCAACAGAATTGCAAGTTTCATGGACTTCCATTAGAAGATCCTCACCAGTTTCTAGTTAAGTTCTTGCAAATCTGTGACACTGTCAAAACCAATGGGGTTGACCCTGAGGTCTACAGACTTATGCTATTCCCTTTTGCTGTAAGAGACAGAGCTAGGATATGGTTGGACTCACAACCTAAAGAAAGCCTGAACTCTTGGGAAAAGCTAGTCAATGCCTTCTTGGCAAAGTTCTTTCCACCTCAAAAATTGAGTAA
>NC_029774.3:112639035-112639644 GCF_000817695.3 Arachis duranensis | reverse complement strand
ATCTTCTGAAGAAGAAGCTTATGATCCTGAGAACCCTGCAATGGCAGAGGTGAATTACATGGGTGAAGCCTTTGGCAACACCTATAATCCTTCATGGATGAATCATCCAAATTTTTCATGGAAGGATCTACAGAAGCAAGAATTCAATAATAACAATGGTGGAAGAAACAGGTTTAGCAATAGCAAACCTTTTCCATCATCATCTCAGTAATAGATAGAGCATTCTGAGCAGAATTCTTCTAACTTAGCAAACTTAGTCTCTGATCTATCTAAGGCCACTCTCAGTTTCATGACTGAAACAAGGTCCTCCATTAGAAACTTGGAGGCACAAGTGGGTCAGCTGAGTAAGAAAATTACTGAACTCCCTCCTAGAACTCTTCCAAGCAATACAGAAGAGAATCCAAAAGGAGAGTGCAAGGCCATTAACATGACCTACATGTCCGAATTTGAAGAGGAGGAAGAGGCAGTGAGCGCCACTGAGGAAGGCCTCAATGGACGTTCACTGGCCTCCGATGAGTTCCCTAATGAGGAACCATGAGAATCTGAGGCTCACACTGAGACCATAGAGATTCCATTGAATTTACTTCTGCCATTCATGAGCTCTGATGA
>NC_029774.3:112636831-112638853 GCF_000817695.3 Arachis duranensis | reverse complement strand
TAAACCTCATGCCTCTCTCTGTAATGGAGAAGCTAGGGATCTTTGAGGTGCAAGCTGCAAAAATCTCACTAGAGATGGCAGACAATTCAAGAAAACAAGCTTATAGACTTGTAGAGGATGTTCTGGTAAAAGTTGAAGACCATTACATCCCTACTGATTTCATAGTCCTAGAGACTGGAAAGTGCATGGATGAATCCATCATCCTTGGCAGACCCTTCCTAGCCACAGCAAAGGCTGTGATTGATGTTGACAGAGGAGAATTGATCATTCAAGTGAATGAAGAATCCTTTGTGTTTAAGGCTCAAGGATATCCCCTGTCACCATGGAGAGGAAGCATGAAGAGCTTCTCTCAAAACAGAGTCAAACAGAGCCCCCACATTCAAACTCTAAGTTTGGTGTTGGGAGGTTCCAACATTGCTCTGAGTATCTGTGAGGCTCCATGAGAGCCCATTGTCAAGCTACTGACATTAAAAAAGCGCTTGTTGGGAGGCAACCCAATGTTATATTTATCTATTTTTCCTTTGTTATTTTATATTTTCTATAGGTTGATGATTATGGGAAGTCACAAAATCAATTGAAGAAGCAAAAACAGAAAAAAAAAATAGCACACCCTGGAGGAAGACCTTGCTGGCGTTTAAACGCCAGTAAGAGCAGCAAATGGGCGTTTAACGCCCAATCTGGCACCATTCTGGGCGTTTAACGCCAGAAAGGGGGCACCAGACTGGCGTTAAACGCCAGGAAAGGGCAAGAAACCAGACTGGCGTTAAACGCCAGAAAAGGGCAAGAAGCTGGCGTTAAACGCCAGAAATGGGCACTAGCCCGGCGTTTAACGCCAGAAATGGCTAAAAACGCATTTTTGCATGCCATTTGGTGCAGGGATGACTTTTCCTTGACACCTCAGGATCTGTGGACCCCACAGGATCCCTACCTACCCCACCACTCTCTCTCTTCTTCTTCACCCATTCACCAATCACCTCAATACCTCTTCCCCAAAAACCCCTCACCTATCAAATCCCACTATTCTCTTCACCACTCACATCCATCCTTCATAAAACCCCACCTACCTCACCATTCAAATTCAAACCACTTTCCCTCCCAAACCCAACCATACATGACCGAACCATACACCCCCTCTCCACTCCTATATAAACCCATCTTCACTCCTTCATTTTCACACAACCTAAACACTACTTCTTCCCCTTAGCCGAACCACAAAGCCTCATCCATCTCCTTCATTTCTTCTTCTTCTACTCTCTTCTTTCTTTTTTTGCTCAAGGACGAGCAAACCTTTTAAGTTTGGTGTGGTAAAAGCATTGCTTTTTGTTTTTCCATAACCATTTATGGCATCCAAGGCCGGAGAAACCTCTAGAAAGAGGAAAGGGAAGGCAAAAGCTTCCACCTCCGAGTCATGGGAGATGGAGGGATTCATCTCAAGGGTGCATCAAGACCACTTCTATGAAGTTGTGGCCGTGAAGAAGGTGATCCTCAAGGTCCCTTTCAAACTCAAAAAGAGTGAATATCCGGAGATCCGACATGAGATCCGAAGAAGAGGTTGGGAAGTTCTTACCAACCCCATTCAACAAGTCGGAATCTTAATGGTTCAAGAGTTCTATTCTAATGCATGGATCACTAAGAACCATGATCAAAGTGTGAACCCGGACCCAAAGAATTGGCTTACAATGGTTCGGGGGAAATACTTGGATTTTAGTCCGGAAAAAGTAAGGTTGACATTCAACTTGCCCATGATGCAAGGAGATGAACACCCCTACACTAGAAGGGTCAACTTTGATCAAAGGTTGGACCAAGTCCTCATGGACATTTGTGAAGAGGGCGCTCAATGGAAGAGAGATTCAAGAGGAAAGCCGGTTCAACTGAGAAGGCATGACCTCAAACTCTCATTGATGAGGACAAGCCCATCACTAAGAAAAGGATGGAGCAAACAAGAGACCCCTCTCATCATGAAATCCCTGAGATGTCTCAAGGGATGCACTTTCCTCCACAAAACTATTGGGAGCAAATCAC
>NC_029774.3:112633366-112636547 GCF_000817695.3 Arachis duranensis | reverse complement strand
TGCTTATGTTTATCTATGTTTGTGTCTTATGATCATTAGTGTCTTAGTGTCTATGCCTTAAAGTTATGAATGTCCTATGAATCCATCACCTTTCCTAAATGAAATATGTTCTTAATTGAAAAAGAGAAGAATTACATGAATTTTAAATTTTATAACAGATTAATTATTTTGATGTGGTGGCAATATTTTGGTTTCTGAATGTATGCTTGAACAGTGCATAAATCTTTTGAATTTGTTGTTCATGAATGTTGGCTCTTGAAAGAATGATGAAAAAGGATACATGTTACTGAGGATCTAAAAAATCATAAAAATGATTCTTGAAGCAAGAAAAAGCAGTGAATACAAAAAAAAAAAGAAAGAGAGAGAAAAACGAAAAAAAAGAGAGAGAAAAGAAAAAAAAATAAAGTGTGATCCAAAGCAAAAAGAGTGTGCTTAAGAACCCTGGACACCTCTAATTGGGAACTCTAGCAAAGCTGAGTCACAATCTGAAAAGGTTCACCCAGTTATGTGTCTGTGGCATGTATGTATCCGGTGGTAATACTGGAAGACAGAGTGCTTTGGGCCACAGCCAAGACTCATAAAGTAGCTATGTTCGAGAATCATCATACTTAACTAGGAGAATCAATAACACTATCTAGATTCTGAGTTCCTATAGAAGCCAATCTTTCTGAATTTCAAAGGATAGAGTGAGATGCCAAAACTATTCAGAGGCAAAAAGCTAAAGCCCCGCTCATCTAATTAATACTGATCTTCATAGATGTTTTTGGAGTTCATTGCATATTCTCTTCTTTTTATCTTATTTGATTTTCAGTTGCTTGGGGACAAGCAACAATTTAAGTTTGGTGTTGTGATGAGCGGATAATTTATACGCTTTTTGGCATTATTTTTAGTATGTTTTAGTTAGTTTTTAGTATATTTTTATTAGTTTTTAGTTAAAATTCACTTTTCTAGACTTTACTATGAGTTTGTGTGTTTTTCTGTGATTTCAGGTATTTTCTGGCTGAAATTGAGGGACTTGAGCAAAAATCTGAGTCAGAGGCTGAGAAAGGACTGAAGATGATGTTGGATTCTGACCTCCCTGCACTCGAAGTGGATTTTATGAAGCTATAGAGACCCAATTGACACGCTTTCAATTGCGTTGGAAAGTAGACATCTTGGGATTTCCATCAATGCATAATAGTCCATACTTTGCCCGAGATTTGATGGCCCAAACTGGCGTCCAAACGCCCACTAGAGATCCTTTTTTGGGTTAAAACGCCAGAACTAGCACCAAAGCTGGAGTTAAACGACCAAACTGGCACCAAAACTGGTGTTTAAACTCCAAGAAGAACCTATGCACGTGAAAGCTTCAATGCTCAGCCCAAACACACACCAAGTGGGCCCCGGAAGTGAATTTCTGCACTATCTACACTTAGTTACTCATTTTCTGTAAACCTAATTTACTAGTTTAGTATAAATAGCACTTTTTACTATTGTATTCATATCTTTAGATCATTTTTGAGACTATCTTTGGATCACTTTTGATCTCTTGATCACGTTTTGGGGGGTAGCCATTGGGCCATGCCTGGACCTTCATCACTTATGTATTTTCAACAGTGGAGTTTTTACACCTCATAGATTAAGGTATGGAGCTCTGCTGTTCCTCATGAATTAATACAAAATACTATTGTTCTTCTATTCAATTCACACTTATTCTTGTTCTAAGATATTCACTCGTACTTCAACCTGATGGATGTGATGATCCGTGACACTCATCATCATCCTCCCTTATGAACGCATGCCTGACAACCACCTCCATTCTATCTGCGAGAGCTTGAGTGTGTGACTCTTAGCCTCTTGGTTCACGACGCATGGTTGCCTCTCCTGACAACAGAGCCTTCCATTCTGTGAGATCAGATTCTTCGTGGTATAAGCTAGAATCAATTAACAGAATTCTTGAGATCCAGAAAGTCTAAACCTTGTCTGTGGTATTCTGAGTAGGATCTGGGATGGGATGACTGTGACGAGCTTCAAACTCATGACTGTTGGGCGCAGTGACAGTGTGCAAAAGGATCAATGGATCTTATTCCGACACGATCGAGAACCGACAGCTGATTAGCCATGCGAGAAACCGTAGCAGACATGTTTTCATTGAGAGGACGGATGGTAGCCATTGACAACGGTGATCTACCAACATACAGCTTGCCATGGAAGGGAGTACGCATGATTGGATAAGGACAATAGGAAAGCAGAGGCTCAGAGGGAACAAAGCATCTCCGTACGCTTATCTGAAATTCCCACCAATGAATTGCATAAGTATCTCTATCCTATTTTATGTTTTATTTCTCTTTTAATTATCAAAACCTCATAACCATTTAAATCTTTCTGACTGAGATTTATAAGATGACCATAGCTTGCTTCAAGCTGACAATCTCTGTGGGATCGACCCTTACTCGCGTAAGGTATTACTTGGACGACCCAGTGCACTTGTTGGTCAGCTGCGCGGAGTTGTGAGAGAAGTGTGAACTCACGATTTCGTGTACCACCCTACAAACACCCACATGAAGTTTCCCAACATCGTCTCTGGAATCAGAGGTTCCATTCGTGGTCGCAGGTCACTGCCTGGAACAACGCTGAAGGTGTTTTACATTTTGAAGATAACAATGTGCATCTCCAAATGAGACCAAGCACTACCTCAACCCTCGACATCTCAAACTGAAGCGTCATCACACACCCCCCACTTTTCACCCTCTTCTTGAGCTCTTCTACATTCAAGGACCTAAAAATGAGTCTCCTCGTTATGAACTTCTCTACCGCGATGTTCACGGAACCTAACATCCCGGTGGGAATAATCTCTCTCCGGGAGAAGATAGCAAATTTGATGGTGAGTTCGGGGACCACCGGCTGGGTGTCTCTGCCAATGCAAACAGCGGTCCAAGCTTTGAGGAGAGTGATCAAGGCTACAAAGTCAACGATCTTGTGAGTGAGGGAGATGGTGATGGCAGTGGCGCCACAACCGAACAAGGTAAAATGGACAAGAAGCAAGGAGGTGTTGAAGAGTTGCAGGGTTTCGGAGTCGGTAGTTGGGAGAAGATTATGGATGATGTCGAAATTAGGGGGAGAGGATCTGAGAGATAGGTGTTTGGGTTCGTGATTGGATGAAGAAGGCTCCTTGGTCGTTGCAGTGGATGGTGGCGGCGTC
>NC_029774.3:112632641-112633291 GCF_000817695.3 Arachis duranensis | reverse complement strand
CCTGAAAGAGTTGGGATTTGGTGGAGAATTCCTGAACATAAGTTTTGTGAGGGTAGAAGAAGGTCATGTTGTCATGAATGTTAGGGAAAAGTTGGTTCAAAAGAGGGTATTTTGGTCAAAAAATTAGAAAAATCGTAATTTTATAATGTTTTATAACGTTGAAAATGATATTAATAAAACAAAGATTGGAGATAATTTTGATTTTGACTCAAGACGTTAGAAATAAAAAATACTTAATCCTCTTTTTATGTTTTTAATTTTTTTTGTTTTTATTAAATCTACAGATATCCAAGTCTCTGACGAATACAAGATTCCTATTATTCATCGTAGAGACAGGGACTAATTTATGGAGGAGCTAGGGCGAAGGCGGTGGCAGGGGCGGGGCATGTCTCCGCTTCATAGGAATATGTTGCTATTCCTATGACTCGTCTAGTTAATTTCTGTCCAAAAAACCTATAGACTCCAATGTCTTCCTTAAAAAGTCCTTAAAAATTGATTCTCGACCTAAAAACTACCTTCTCCTCTTTTTATTATTTTGGTTGCGTAATTTTTTTTATTAGTTTAATAATAGTTGATATATTTTTGTCCTCCTAACGAGAGAGAAAATCATTATTGAATAAATATAATGAAGTAATTAATATTATTTATTT
>NC_029774.3:112624315-112632600 GCF_000817695.3 Arachis duranensis | reverse complement strand
TATATAAATATATATAATTTAATTTATTTTTAATATATATTTTATATTTTAATATATATTTATTACTGATAATTAATTTTAGTATATCCTAATAGAATAATATACAATAAAGAACTAGTTGACATGCATAATTTAATAACGTACAAATCTCACCCATACAAAGAAGATCACCTAGACCTACCTATCTCCATAGTCCATACACTTGCATAGACAATTAGACATTGTAATCATCCAGTTGTCAATTTGGATTTGCGTGTGGCGACTCCCATAAATGACAATTATTATGATGATATCAACATGTAAGTTACAACAAGTGGCAGTACGGCATCAATATATATAGTTAAGCTACTTATTAATTATCATTGCTTTGCCACGAATCTAAACTAAAATGGCCAGTTAATATGATCCTGCACCATATCATTCATGATTTGATGCATCAAAACTACTTGTCAATCTTTTCTTTCCTTTTCTTTTAGGAGGGTAGGCAACTTGCAAACAAATTACTTTGTTCTTACTAGTTATAAGAATTTAATTAATTTTAATAAAATATTATAAATATAAAATAGTTCTACATTTATAATTAACTATATTATTTTTATATTAAACACGTAAATAATTATCTAAAAAAATATAATTAAAAAATTATTATACTATTAATATATTAAAATTAAACTTTAGTCATAATTATCAAAAAGATATATATAACATGAAGTTATCTTATTTATTTTGTGAAAAAGAACGCAAATAAACATACATGCATGATACATTTAGTAGTTTGTGCAGGTACGCATTATAAAGATTTAAGAAATCTCACATGGGTCCCTTCAGGCTTTATATTCATCCCTTTACGAAGGCATCAATAAAATGTGCATTTGACACAATAGTATGTAGTACCAAAGTTGACAAAATTTAAGCGTCTAACCTACAGGCGCCAATCATGTATTCTATGGGTAGGATCGGGGGAGATAAGAATTAGGATTTAGGACCCACGTATCAGTGCCTAATTTAGGAGTCACAATACTATCTAAACTGGCATATTGCCTGATCGGACCTATTCGATCGAAATAGAATAATTATCCGACTTACACTATATTTGGTTTGATAGATGATGATGAAAAGAAAATAAATAGAATGAAAATAAATAAAAAATGATGTTTCTTTTTTGTTTGATTATTAAAAAAATAGGAAAAAAAATTTAAGAGTAGTTTCACTAAAAAAATTTTCTTTTATCACAAGAAAAAAATACTATATTTTTGTACTTTAATTTTACCCTTAGTTATATTATTATTAGTAATTATTAATATAAATTTAGTTTAATATATTATTATAATAGAGATTTATATTTAAACATTAATTAATAGTAATTTTATTATTAGTAAAAATTTAGTTTTAATAATTTTAATACAGATTCATATATTTAAACATTATATGTATTAGATAAATAATTTAAATCAAATATATAAAATTATAATATTTTATAATATTTATAAAATGTAATAAAACATGAATAAATAAAAATATTTATATTTTATTTTATGATAAGGGTATTAAAGTAATTTTATATTATTATGATTTTTTTCACTTTTTTATCTAAATAAAAAAAATTTTCTTTATTTTTTTCTATTTATTTTCTATTCATCCAAATAATACATAAATAATTCAACTTTTTCTTTCATTTTCTTTCTTCTTATTTTCTTTTCTCTTATTTTCTTTCTTTCCATTTTCTTTCGAACATCTAAATAAAATGTTAGTATTGAGGTGGATTTTGAAAGAGATAGAGTTTTAGATGGAACAAAGTCGAATTTAGAAAAATACTCATCGCCTATATACATAACAAATGTAATAAAATTACTAAATTTTCAGTTTAATTTATATTATGTATATTGTTCTTGTATGGATACCTGGAGAGAGAGCTCAGTCTCTGGGAGTCGGCGCCGAGCTATTGCTTTCGGTGCCGACCTTCAGGTCTTGTGATAATCCGAGCTTTTCTCTAAGAGTGTGTCCAATCGCGTAGAGTTTTGAGCAAGAAACAGAGGGGAGTGTACCTGCAAAGGCACTCCGAAGCTTAAGTTAGTATTGAGAATTCAATGTCTTCCTTAGAATAGAAGATCATACCTTTTTATAGATGATAGTGTATAAGTCCGTTACGTTCCTGCTTTATTGCCCGTATTAAGGAGCAATAATAAGGGTGAATGTCAGTTTAGACGTTTCATTTTGTGAAGTAGTCCGTTGAGCTGATTTGTAACGTCACTTTTTAATAAATGACATTGATTGCCGATTAGTAACTGTAACGCCGATTAGTAACGTAAATTGCCGAGTTATGGTCTGCAATGCCGATCTTGTAACGGTCCTGATCATAGCCCCCAAGCTTAGCCTGACTATATTTTGATAAAGCAGGTTGAGCTTTTTTTAGTTATAACTCGGCGATTTGAGTTATAGGTATGGAGCCCCCAGATCAACTTACTTTATTAAAATAATGAATAATTTGAATTTCAGACGTGATTTGAAGTTAACGTGTAGTGGAAAGTGTGGTAGTCTTGTCATTAATTGTGCCTTTGATTTTTCCAATGTAATTTTGAACCGTTGATTTAATAGATGCAACGGTTGGGTTTTTCATGGAACTGAATAGTTAATTTGAATAGTTGCTGAGACGATTTTGATAAAAGTGAATTGGTTGGGCGAGAATATTGAGTTAGTTCACCGTTGTTTGGTGATTTGATTGAGTTTGAATGCGCATGTGTAAACGATGCGACTTTGAATTGAAGAGTTGTTGCGAATGGATCAGTGTTTGTACTTGTATGATATGTGATTGAGTTTGTTGACTGTTGATAGTCATAGTTCGGAATTGAAGATTGAGTTTGACTGTGCATGTGTAAACGATGCGACTATGAATTGAAGAATTATCGCGAATGGATAATTGATTAAAGATTGTGTTTTGATTGCGCATGTGTAAACGATGTGACTTTGAACTGAAGAATTATTGCAAACGGATAATTGATTAAAGATTGTGTTTGATTGCGCATGTGTAAACGATGCGACTTTGAACTGAAGAATTATCGCGAACGGATAATTGATTAAAGATTGTGTTTGATTGCGCATGTGTAAACGATGCGACTTTGAATTGAAGAATTATCGCGAACGGATAATTGATTAAAGATTGTGTTTGATTGCGCATGTGTAAACGATGCGACTTTGAACTGAAGAATTATCGCGAACGGTAAACGATGCGACTTTGAACTGAAGAATTATCGCGAACGGATAATTGATTAAAGATTGTGTTTGATTGCGCATGTGTAAACGATGCGACTTTGAACTGAAGAATTATCGCGAACGGATAATTGATTAAAGATTGTTGATATAGATCTGATGATAGTTGATATAGATTTGACAATGACTGATAATGATTGATATAAATCTGAAACTGAGATAATAGATATAGATTTGAAAATAGAAAAAAAAAGATACAAGTCAGCAAATAGGGATAACAGATATAGGTCAACAAATAGAGATGACAGATATAGGTCGGCAAATAGAGATGACAGATATAGATCGGAAAATAGAGATAACAGATGTTGATCGACAATTAGAGATAACATATCTGCAAATAGAGATGATAAATATGGATCGAAAAATAGATATAACAGATATAGATTGGCAAATAAAGATAACAGATATAAATCGGCAAATAGAGATGACAGATTTAGATCGGCAAATAGATATAATAGATATAGATCGAAAAATTAGATTTAGATCGGCAGATAGAGATATCAGATATAATTTGGCAAATAGAGATATCAGATATAAATTGACAACTAGAGATAACTGATAAAGATCGACAAATAAAGATAACAGATATAAATCAGAAAGTAGAGATGACATAAATAGATCGGCAAATAGATATAACAGATGTAGATCGGAAAATCAGATATAGATCGGCAAATAGAGAGATCAGATATAAATTGGCAAATAGAGATATCAGATATAAATTGACAACTAGAGATAGTTGATAAAGATCGGCAAATACAGATAACATATATAAATTGGAAAGTAGAAATGACATATAGATCAGAAAATCAGATAACAGATATAGATCGGCAAATAGTGATAACAGATATAAATCGAAAAATAGAGATGACATATAGATTAGAAAAATAGAGATAACAGATATAGATCGGCAAATAGATATATCAGATACAAATTGAAAAATAGAGACGACAGATATAGAATTAAAAAATAGAGATAACAGATATAAGTTGAAAAATAGAGATGACAGATATATATTAGAAAAATATATATAGATCGACAAATAGATATAACAGATATAAATGGGCAAATAGGGATAACAGATATAAATAGGAAAATAGAGATGATTGATATAAATCGGAAAATAGAGATGACCGATATAAATCGGATAATAGAGTGATGTTATAGATTAGCGAATAGAGATTTTTAATATAAATTGGCAAATAAAGATGATTGATATAAATCAGACAATAGATATAGATCGGCAAATAGAGATGACTGATATATAAATTGAAAAATAGATATGACTGATATAAATCGGAAAATAGAGATAACTGATATAAATTAAAAAATAAAGATGACAGATATAGATCGGCAAAACAGATATAGATCGGCAAATAGATAAACCGGAGATGAATTGAAAAATAGAGAGATGATAGATAATGATCGGAAAAACAGATATAGATCGTAAAAATAGATAAAGATCGACAAATATATATACCATAGATGAATCAAAAAATAAAGATGACAGATATTGATCGGAAAAACAGATATAAATCGACAAATAAATATATCAGATGATTTGAAAAATACAGAGATGACAGATAATGATCGAAAAAGCAGATATAGATCGGCAAAACAGATATAGATCGGCAAATAGATAAACCAGAGATGAATTGAAAAATAGAGAGATGACAGATAATGATCGAAAAAACAGATATAGATCGAAAAAACAGATATAGATCGGCAAATAGATATACCATAGATGAATTGAAAAATAAAGATGACAGATATTGATCGGAAAAGCAGATATAAATCGGCAAATAAATATATCAGATGATTTGAAAAATACAGAGATGACAGATAATGATCGAAAAAAGCAGATATAGATCGGCAAAACAGATATAGATCGACAAAAAAGATATAGATCGGCAAATAGATAAACCAGAGATGAATTGAAAAATAGAGAGATGACAGATAATGATCGAAAAAACAGATATAGATCGGCAAATAGATATACCATAGATGAATTGGAAAATAAAGAGATGACAGATAATGATCGAAAAAACAGATATAGATCGAAAAAACAGACTTAGATTGGCAAATAGATATACCATAGATGAATTGAAAAATAAAGATGACATATATTGATCGAAAAAGCAGATATAAATCGGCAAATAAATATATCAGATGATTTAAAAAATACATAGATGACAGATAATGATCGAAAAAGCAGATATAGATTGGCAAAATAGATATAGATCGACAAAAAAGATATAGATCGACAAATAGATAAACCAGAGATGAATTGAAAAATAGAGAGATGACAGATAATGATCGGAAAAACAGATATAGATCGGCAAATAAATATATAAGATGATTTGAAAAATACAGAGATGAGAGATAATGATTGAAAAAGCAGATATAGATCGGCAAATATAGATATCAGATATAATTTGGCAAATAGAGATAACTGATAAAGATCGACAAATAGAAATAACTGATAAAGATCGGCAAATATAAATAACTGATAAAGATCGGAAAGTAGAGATGATAGATATAGATCGGAAAATAGATATAACAGATGTAAGTTAAAAAATAGAGATGACAGATATAGATCAGAAAACAGATATAGATCGACAAATAGATATAATAGATATAGATTGACAAATAGATATAACATATAAATTTGGAAAATCGAGATGACAGATATAGATCGGAAAAACAGATATATATCGGCAAATAGATATACTAGATTTGAATTGAAAAATAGAGATGGTGGATATTGATCGGGAAAATAGATATCGATCGGCCTTTTTCGGGCCTTAATGATTTACTATATGACCTTTGTTTACAAAGGTGCTGGTAAGTTTGAAACCATTGGAAGGAAATGGGGCCTATAGAAAGAAAGGTGTTTATTTCGAGGCCCCACGGTGGGCGCCAATTGTTCTTGTATGGATACCTGGAGAGAGAGCTCAGTCTCTGGGAGTCGGCGCCGAGCTATTGCTTTCGGTGCCGACCTTCAGGTCTTGTGATAATCCGAGCTTTTCTCTAAGAGTGTGTCCAATCGCGTAGAGCTTTGAGCAAGAAACAGAGGGGAGTGTACCTGCAAAGGCACTCCGAAGCTTAAGTTAGTATTGAGAATTCAATGTCTTCCTTAGAATAGAAGATCATACCTTTTTATAGATGATAGTGTATAAGTCCGTTACGTTCCTGCTTTATTGCCCGTATTAAGGAGCAATAATAAGGGTGAATGTCAGTTTAGACGTTTCATTTGTGAAGTAGTCCGTTGAGCTGATTTGTAACGTCACTTTTTAATAAATGACATTGATTGCCGATTAGTAACTGTAACGCCGATTAGTAACGTAAATTGCCGAGTTATGGTCTGCAATGCCGATCTTGTAACGGTCCTGATCATATATAATTATAAATATATAAATTTTAAAATTTAATTTTATTTATTAATTTTAATAATAAAATAAGAACAAATAAAATGAGACAGGGACTTACAAAAACAGATTAGACAGAATTAGATAGACAAAAACAATCTTATTCACTCGTTCTCACCTCTATTCAATTGCAACATGCAATTATTATAATTTGGTGAAAGTAATTTGGTGAAATATACTTAATAACTCGGCAAAAATATCTTACAATTTTAATACCCGTTTTTGGTTGGGAAAATTAAAGATTAAACTGGATTTTGTAAAAAAAAAAAAACAATATATTTTACTTTTTTTATATTCTTATTGTTAGTCAAATAAAATAAATTATTAGTTGAATATTTTGAAATTGGCATCGAAGGTGGTATGTGACAAATTTTGTTGAGCTTGATGAGTTTTTAACGAAAGAAAGTTGTCGATAGGAAAAAAGTAATTGGTTCGATGAGGTTTATCAAGTTAAAGTGAAAACAGAACAGTTAAATAGTGTTAGGTTTGATGGTCTAAAAAGCTAAAAACGGTTACATGACTTATGCATCTAGCCAAAACAATTATTTATCAAGTCTTTCATGGGGGACATATAGCAAAATATGATTAGTTGAAGAAGTCTATAAATGTACAAGATTTAGAAGAAACGTGGTTGGAATCTTTTCAGAAAATACTTGCGCACACTCACATTTTCAGTGGCTTTCTGAGTCTGCCATGAGCTTTATTTTCTATAAAATTCTTTCAAATCTTTACATTTCTTTTCAAATTCATCTGTAATTTTCTTTTATACAAATTATTTCCCTTTTGCAATGTACTCTTTTTCTTTCCTTTGAATTTCAAATTACCAATTTTAATACTAAAGTCCTTCGATTTTGTCGAAGGTCCTTGTTTGTTTGCTTTCATTTCTCAGTTTTAATCTTCTGCATTTACTTTCCTTTTAATTCAACATTTTTCTTTAAAACTTTAGTTCTTTTCTCTTTTCTATTTGTTTCGTTTAAAGAAGAATTTTTTATACTCATTCAAAAAAGGAGTATATTTCGCTTCCAAATCATTAAATATCGAACTAACCCAGATTTATTAAAAATTTGCATAACGAATTGGCATATCCGGTGGGACAATTTTATAAAGTGTGTCAAAAGATTCGTTAGTCTTCTAGTAATGTTCTAGTTTATGCAGATTCAAAGTGGCAGGATCATAAGAGATATCCACTCAATCTAAGGTAGAACGGAGGTGGTTGTCAGGCACACGTTCATAGGTGAGAATGATGATGAGTGTCACTGATCATCACATTCATCAAGTTGAGGAACAAGTGATATCTTAGAACAAGAATAAGATGAATTGAATAGAAGAACAATAGTAATTGCATTAATACTCGAGGTACAGCAGAGCTCTACACCTTAATCTATGGTGTGTAAAAACTCCACCGTTGAAAATACATAAGAACAAGGTCTAGGAATGGCCGAGAGGCCAGCCCCCATGATCTAAGAACTAGACATCCAAAGATGATCTAGAGATCTAAAAAGTGATCAAAAGATGAAAATACAATAGCAAAAGGTCCTATTTGTAGAGAACTAGTAGCTTAGGGTTTACAAAGATGAGTAAATGACATAAAAA
>NC_029774.3:112616071-112624237 GCF_000817695.3 Arachis duranensis | reverse complement strand
CTTGGAGTTAAACGCCAGCTTTTGTGCCAGTTTGGGCGTTTAACTCCCATTCTTGTGCCAGTTCCAGCGTTTTACGCCAAAATTCTTGAGCTGACTTGGAACGCTTGTTTGGGCCATCAAATCTCGGGTAAAGTATGGACTATTATACATTGCTGGAAAGCCCAGAATGTCTAATTTCCAACACAGTTGAGAGCGCACCAATTGAGCTTCTGTTGCTCCAGAAAATCCACTTTGAGTGCAGGGAGGTCAGAATCCAATAGCATCTGCAGTCCTTTTCAGCCTCTGAATCAGATCTTTGCTCAGGTCCCTCAATTTCAGCCAGAAAATACCTGAAATCACAGAAAAACACACAAACTCATAGTAAAGTCTAGAAAAGTGAATTTTAAATAAAAAATAATAAAAATATAATAAAAACTAACTAAAATATACTAAAAACATACTAAAAACAATGCCAAAAAGCGTACAAATTATCCGCTCATCAAAAATCTAAAGCGATAAAGGTAGATGATAGTCTTTATGTTGAACAATTGCATATCGATTTTAAGGTGTGTAATGACAAGTTGAAACCTCTTAATGTCGACAGGATGCTTAACTATTATAACTGTGAAGGTTGCTTTTTGACTTTAGAGGGACTTAATGTGAAGCTTCGACATCCAAAGTTAGATAACACTCCCACAGGGTGGGAGTAATAGCTTTTAGTTAAATAGCTCGACTGGTCATGTTTCGCAATGGCTAATGGTCGAGATGTATCAAACTATTTGTTTTCTTTAAAAAATTACTTAAGTAGTTTTAATTCCACAGCATATTTTTCTGTTCATAGTGATGATTCTTCTGATGAAGTTGAGTCAAATAGGAATTTGAATTCAACAATATGTACTTTGATTTCTAGGACAATTTTGATTCCTAAAGTCAAATCTGGTAGTGATTTGTGTTCTGCAGCATGTACTTCCATTCCGAGGTCTAGTATTGTTACCCAATCTGGTGTCGATGTATCTTAAGGCCTTTGCTCTGTAATTGACTCAAGTGACACTTTGGTTGATGATCTTAATGAAGTGAGTGTTTCTTCACATGATTCAGTAGATTTTTCTTTTGATTGTATGTATGATCTCGAGCCTTTAGGTTTTGAGAAAACCTCAATCATTGATAATCATGTTGAGAAGGGATTCGAATCCCAAGATCTGCTCAAGGAAGTTAACTTAGGTGTTAATGGGGATGTAAGGCCCACTTATATTAGCAAACAAATTAATGGAGAGTTTTGAATAGAATTGATTAAACTCTTGATTGAATACAAAGATTATTTTGTTTGGAATTACACTGAGATGCCTAGTCTTGATTGATATTTAGTGGAACATCGATTGCCACTAACACCATTTTCTCAACCAGTAAAGCAAGCTCCAAGGCATTTTGCACCGAAGATAAACCTTAAGATAAAAGAAGAGATTGAGTGACTAATGAAAACTAAATTTATCCAGATTGCTCAATACATTGATTGGGTATCAAATATTGTTCCTGTCAAGAAGAAAAATGGAAAGTTGCATGTGTATTAATTTTTGAGATTTAAACAATGCAACTCCTAAGGATGAGTATTTTATGCCTATAGTAGACATGTTGATTGATTCCGCTACTGGTATTGAGATTTTGAGTTTTTTGGATGGTTATTCTAGTTATAATCAGATCTTTATTGCGAAAAATGATATATCAAAAATGGATTTTTGATGTCCTGGTGCTTTGGGTACTTATGAAAGGGTTATGATGCCTTTTGGTTTGAAGAATACAGGGGCAACATGAGTACATTGAAAAATTTATGGAGGTCTATATCGATAATGTGATGGTTAAGTCAAATGATGTTCATCAACATCTTGAAAATTTGCAAAAGGGTTTTGACACAATGCATTGAAAAGATTTAAAAATAAATCCCTTAAAGTGTGCTTTTGGTGCAGCTCCCTTACTACCAGAATGTCACGCTTCCGGCTGCGCCACTCTGATAGTGAGGAGTATAACAACAACTTCCATATACTTAATAAAATATGACCCTTTACAAAACTCGAGACCGTATACATTATTCTTTTAAAAACCGGAGATACTTTTTCTTGAAAGAAAACAAGCATGTACATATATACAAAACTTCTTACATAAGTAGCTTATAAATATAATATACATACAAAACATATAACTCATATCCCTCTTACAAGATTATAAGAATAAAAGCAAGGAAACTCTATAACATATGTATACAAACAGAAGCAACGCATCTAGGAACTTAACCAAAACTCTGCAAGCTTCCTCGTCGGTCCTGAAAAGAGAAGTCTATAGGGGGTGAGAATATCGTCATCGCTGGTTCTCAGTAAAGGGTTTAAGAATTATTATAAGAAGATATTTTAAATAAAACTATTTTCAGATTATTTGTTCATTATAAATCTAAAACTTATATTTTTCTTATAAAATTTCACACAAAAAAATATTTCATACGTTTTACCGCTTACTAAGAAAGCATTCAAACAAGCTTACCACTGATCCAACAATCCCGGCCTCTGACCTAAATCAAATCAACTCGGTCTCTGGTCCAATTAAATTAACTCGACCTCTGGCCCAATTCAAAATAAGTCACCGTATCATCAATCCACCACCAATACTTCAAAATAGAAATCAATCACAAGCACAAACAAATACAAGACAAACACATTTAAAGAATAGTTATAGTAAATATCACAATTACCAGTTAAACAGAATTTATCAGATAGAAAAATCAAAATACTTAAGCACACCCAAACAAAGCAAACAAATATAACATGATGGATGCCTGTCCTACTGGCCGTGAGCTCACGTGTCAGTTATACTGCCAGAATCCGACACATTCCGGTAGCTAACCTAGATGCTGTCTTTCGACTAGGCATCTCCAAGAGGCATAACATCGGGGGATTAGTACCCTACCACACGTTTCCCTTATCTCCATTGTGTACTCTCTCTCTCTATCTTGTCTGACTTTTCACGCGGCAGCTCGACAGCGACGCTCCTCACAACTGCGGCTATGGAAGGTTCAGTGGCTCTCTTCGGTGACTTCTCCCCAACGAAAGTGACGTCAACGTGAAGAGGAGGAAGATACGAACATTAATTGTATTAGATTTTTTATCGAAGCTACGAAACTCAAAAAATCAAATGCTGAAGATTATAGCTTCCATTGCTTCTCGTTCTCTCTCACTCATGGCTCCCTCCCTTTTGTTTTGTCTTGGTTCCGTTGAAAAGAAAAGAAAGAAGGAAGATGATGATATGATGGGATTAATAAAGGGGCGAGTGTGATTAAGGCCACATGTCAATATGTATGAGTTACTAATATAAACGACATTAGTAACATAATAATAAAAGATATATGATGAAATATTAGCAAAGTTAAGTTCATCGAAGAGTACCGATATTTACTCATACCGGCAGATTTTAAACTTAATAATAATATTAACTAAACTTTATTTTAATAATAATAATAATTTCATCCTTTCTCGAAATATCTTGTTATAATAAAAATCATATAAAAATTCTAATATATTTAAACTTTAGTTATCATAAAATCAATTATGTAAAATATCTTGTTGTAGAAAAATTATATAATAACCTTAATTTATCCAAATTCAAATGATAATAATAATTATAAAAATTAATTTAATTTTGCCTAATGAAATAATTTCTAAGAAATAGTTTAAATTTATAGAATAAATCATAATCAAGTTAAACTTTAATAATATAAAATCAATTTAATTATTCTTAGTAAATTAGTTTCTAAAACTAAGGAGTTCCAATCAATAAAATAAATTATAACTTATTTATATTTAGATTTTTTTTGAAAATGCAAGTTGTTATATTCTACCCACCTTACAAAAATTTTCGTCCTTGAAAATTAATACAAGATGGAAGAAATTTAAACTAACTTTACTTTTGAACACATTAGGAAAAAAAACAAAAAGTTTTGGCATATATAATTTCCAAATAACAAGAACTCGTATAATTTGAATATAAGAGAAAAGTGTGATGTGAAGTAGAAGTTACAAGATGATTCGATGATCGTTTGTTGTGCGAGAATGAATTCAAGATCATATCAAATAGTACAAGATTCATGAAAAGAAGTATAAACAATAACAAAGAGAGATAGTTCAGAAGACCCAAACAGATATTTACAAACAAGGTCAAGCAATGATACATGCGAACAAAGGAATAAGATTGAAAAATAAGCAAATCACTTTTTAGGAAAGAAATCCGAACAAAGGACTTCAATGTGATTATAAAAGAAAGGACGGTGTACCAAGTCACAGGATACAAACAGGTACTGCGATTCAAAACCGAATTAATTGTGAAAAATCACCTCTAATGTTTCCAAAACCTGTTATTCTCATAACATATTAATTCTATTTCGTCTATGACAATCCATTAGTGCTTTCATATACACAAATTATCAGTATTAAGTTGGCCAGACCTAATACCATGAGGGTGCAACGGTCAACTAACAGCATTAATCAATAGACAATCATGCATGTGAAACTCTAACTCTTGTCATTAAGACAAGTTTTACTGCACGACAGACACTCAGAGTATGTAGTGAAGGATAGCCAGTATATTCCCAAGGCTCTAACAGGAACGAAATGCTCTGATACCATAATATAACATTTTTACTACCAGAATGTCATGCTTCCGGCTGCGCCACACTAATAGTGAGAAGTATTACGATGACTTCCATATACTTAATAAAATATGACCCTTTGCAAACTCGAGATCGTATAAACTATTCTTTTGAAAACCGGAGATACTTTTTCTTGAAAGCAAACAAGCATGTACATATATACAAAACTTTTTACATAAGTAGCTTTGAAATATAATATATATACAAAACATACAACTCCTATCTCTCTTACAAAATTATAATAATAAAGGCGAGCAAAATCTATAACATGTGTATACAAACAGAAGCAGCACATCTAGGAACTTAACAAAAACTCCGCAAGCTTCCTCTTCGGTCCTGAAAAGAGAAGTTTGTAGGGGTGAGAACATCATCCTCGCTAGTTCTCAGCAGAGGGTTTAAGAATTGTTATAAGAAGAAATTTTAAATAAAACTATTTTCAGTTGCAGTGGTCGTCAGTTCATTATGCAAATCTAAAACTATTATTTTTCTTATAAAATTTCACACAAAATAACATTCCATACGTTTTACCGCTTATTAAGAAACCATTTCAAACAAGCATATCACTCATCCAACTAATCCCGGCCTTTGGCCTAAATCAAATCAACTCGGCCTCTGGCCCAATTAAATCAACTCGATCTCCGACCCAATTCAAAACAAATCACTACTATCATCAATTCACCCCTAATACTTCAAAACAAAAATCAATCACAAGCACAAACAAATAGAAGGCAAACACATTTAAAGAGTAGTTACAACAAGTATCACAGTTACTAGTTAAATAGAATTCATCAGATAGGCAAATCAAAACACTTAAGCACACCTAAACAAAACAAACAAATATAACATGATGCATGTCTGTCCTGCTGGCCTTGAACTCACGTGTCAGTTATACTGCTAGAACCCAACATATTCCAGTAGCTGACCCGGATGCCGTCTCTCATCTGCACATCTTCAGGAGGCATAACATCAGGAAATTAGTGCTCTATCACCTTCTCCTAAAGGCAGACACCAGGGGAAATAAATTGAGGAATTAGTGCCCTACCACCTTCCCATAGTGAGGCCGTGCCATACCGGTCGAGGGATTAGTGTCCTACCACCTTGCAAACAGAGAGAGATAGGGTGTGAGAGAAAAAATCGAAGGATTAGTGTCCTACCACCTTCCTCACATCCCACAAAATACAATTCATAAAGTGTGTAGGAGAATGAATTGAGGGATTTGTGCCCTACCACCTTCCGTACATCCAACTCATCACAATCATAAAGAATGC
This sequence comes from Arachis duranensis, assembly GCF_000817695.3. NCBI lineage: Eukaryota > Viridiplantae > Streptophyta > Magnoliopsida > Fabales > Fabaceae > Arachis > Arachis duranensis. The sequence continues at coordinate 112,618,303 of NC_029774.3, read as the reverse complement.
GGGAGAACAGATCGAGGGATTAGCACCTTACCACCTTCTCCACATCCAACTCATCAATATCATCATTTCCATTAACCATACCTTACTCATTCTCAAATTTATTATCATTCATTTACATTCATTCAATATTCATAATTAAAATCAACCCTCATTATCCTTCATTCAAATTCAATCATCATCATCACACCTCCCATTCCGTCCATCAACAATCCCAACCCAAAACATACTTCATTCTTTTCTAAATAAATCATACTCAAAATATAATCATTTTCTTAATAACTCAAAATCAAACCATATAATCCTTAAATCCAAATCTTTTAAAAAAACAATTTCAAACGAAGTCTCCAATTTTTATAAAAATTTGGGCAGCATCTCCTCTAAAATTTGGACTTTGCCACCTTTCAAGGATCCCATCCAAATATTCCTCAAACCCTTCTCAATCATTTTTAAATAGCAAATTATTTTCAATAATCAAACCATTTTCAAATATCAAATCCTTTTAAAAAATGTTTTAAACTAAATTCCGATATCAAATCGGGTTCAATACCAAACCAAATTTCAATATTAAATCTTTTCTAAAATTAATTCATTTCCAAAGTTAAACTAAATTCCGGTTTTAAATACCTTCCAATAATTCAAGAAAAATCAATTCAACAACAACCAACTAGGCAAGTAATTACATTTATTCCAAGCTACTCAATTCAGTCCATAAGACTTACGAAAATCATAAATATACATTTTTCGCATTAATATCAACTTATAACAATTTTTTAAAAGTAAATTAAGTTTAAGAAAAGTGCCTCAACCTCAAATAGTCAAACCTATAAAACCAAACACATCTAGAAACCTTATTTCTCTTGTCCAACAACAGCGACAGAGAGCTTCGACAACAATGCAGCCTTTTGTTGTCACACGCAGCTAGGGTTAAAAACAGGCCAGGCCAGGCCAGTCTTTACTCTTAATAGGCCAGGCCTATAATAGAGTATATTGGCCTTAGCCTGGCCTGTAGCCTGGTATAAGCTTTTTAATGAGTACTGAACCTGGTCTGTTGTTAAATCTGGCATGGCCTAAATCCTGTTAATAGGTCTATTTTTTAATAATAATTAAGCTTAAAATGTAATTTAATTTTTTAAATTATAAAATATAAAATAATAAAATTAGCCAGTATCTGTTGTTGGCATTGTTGGTATTGACCGGTTAATTTCTTCTCCATTTAAAGAAATAGAATTAGCCAATGGATTACTTGGAGTTACAGATTCAGCCATTTCTAAAGCCTATTGTAATGCTTAAACAAAATTTAACAGACAACATTATCTCATGATTTTTTTTTACTTTCATCATATCAATGGCATAAAGTGAGAACCTTTTAATGAAGAAAAAAATTGATAAAATTTTATATTCAAAAAAATAGAAATAATATCACAACACAAACAAAAGAATCGAACTTAAAAGAAGATCTTTGACAGAATAAAACCCTAATTGATGAAAAAATAATTAACATTATGACAATAAATATAAAAAATAATAAAATAAAAAATATATGACGTGAGAAAAAAGAAGAAATACGTACAGTCAAAGGAAGAGAAGATGAAGAGGATGGTAGTCTGGTAGAATAGCGTGTAAAGTAGAGAAGGGAAGAGAAAATGACCGTGTATATGTTTATTTATTTATTAATGTGGAGGAAAAGTTTTTAGAATTATTTTATTTGATTGACTTTTGATATTCTAACATAAAAGATTAAAGATATTAAGAAAATAAAAATACACATGTATAATTAAAGAGACAAATGGTTTAGTTGATAAAGGTATTTTTATATGATCGAAGACCCAATATCAAATCCTTCCAATAGCAATTTTACTAGTATAATAAAACTATATATATATATATATTTTGCAGGCTCAGGCTAGCCTGACAGGCCCAACAGGCTATTTCAAAAGCCTAGGCCTGGTCTTTTAAAGAATATAGGCTTTTTTAATAGCTTGAGTTTGGGCCTATTTTCTATCAGGTCAGGCCAAGTCAGGCCAAACACAGGCCAGGCTACAGGTCCCTGGCAGGCCGCCTGGCCTATTTCCACCACTACACGCAGCAGCGTCACCGTCACCTCTACTCTTTCGGTCAGCCTCAAATAGCAACGGAAGCATCTCCTGAGGCTCCGGTGGCTGCAACAGTGGTGAAGAAAATCACCACATATTCTTCTCTTCCTCATCGCGTACTTTATCTTTATCTCGTCTG
>NC_029774.3:112590388-112616018 GCF_000817695.3 Arachis duranensis | reverse complement strand
AGCTATGGAAGGTTCATCGGCTCCCTTTGGCGACTTCTCCCGAATAAAAGTGACATCAACGTGAAGAGGAGGAAGATACGAATACTTTAATCGTATTAGATTTTTTTCGAATTTACGAAATTCAAGAAATCGAACCCCAAAGATTATAGCTTCCATGGCTTCTCGTTCTCTCTCACTCATGGCTCCCTCCCTTTTGTTTTGTTTTAGTTTCGTCTTGGTTCCGTTGAAAAGAAAAGAAAGAAGAAAGATGATGATGTGATGGAATTAATAAAGGGGTAAGTGTCGTTAAAGTCGCGTGTCACTCATTTAACCTGCTGAGTTAGCGATTCAAGTTATAAATATTTTATGAGTTATTAATCTAAATGACATTAGTAACATAATGATAAAAGATATATGATGAAGCATTAGCAAAGCTAAACTCACCAAAGATAGTACCAATATTTATTCATATCAGCAGATTTTGAATTCAATAATAATAATATTAGCTAAACTTTATTTTAATCAACAGGTAAAAAAATATTAATAATAATAATTTTATCCTTTCTCGAAATATCTTGTTACAATAAAAATTATATAAAAATCCTAATTTATTTAAACTCTAGCTATCATAAAATTAATTATGTAAAATATCTATTATAAAAAATTATATAATAATCTTAATTTATCTAAATTCAAATAATGATAATAATTATAAAAATCAATTTAATTTTGTCTAATGACATCATTTCTAAGAAATAGTTCAAATTAATAGAATAAATTATAATTAAATTAAACTTTAATAATCTAAAATTAATTTATTTATTCTTAGTAAATTATTTTCTAAAAATAAGAAACTCCAATTAATAGAATAAATTATAACTTATTTATATTTAGATTTTTTCGAAAATGCTGGTCATTATATTTGGCGTGTCAGCTGGAAAATTTTTAGGTTTTGTGATTCAGAAGAAGGGAATTGTAATTGACCGAAACAAAGATAAATCCATTTTAGAATTATCACCTCTAAAATCGAAAAAAGAGGTCCAATCCTTTTTAGAAACGATTAATTTTTTACGAAGATTTATTTTGAATTTATCTTGTCGAACTCGGATATTTTCTTCTTTGGTGAAATTAAGAGATGCTTTAGAGTATGTTTAGACCCAAAATAATCAAGAGGCTTTTGAATTAATAAAAACTTATCTTTCTAATGCACCAATTATGACTACGGTTCGACCATATGAACCATTAAAATTATATATTGCAACTTCAATGAATACACTTAGGTGCATGCTTGCTCAAGATGATGATGGTAATGAAAGAGCAATTTATTATTTGAGCAGGGTTCTTTCTAATATCGAGACAAGATATTCTCCTATCGAAAAGTTATGTTTATCGCTTTATTATGCTTGTACTAAGTTTAAGTGTACATGATCGCAAAGACTATTCAAGTTATTGCATAAACTAATCTTGTCAAATATATGTTGTCTTACTCAGTGTTATGTGGTCGAATAGGTAAGCAGATGCTTGCTTTAATTGAATTTGATTTACAGTATATTCCTGCTAAGGCTGTTAAAGGTCAAGTTATTGTAGATATCCTAGTTGATAGACCAGATAATCTTCATGACCAGGGAAAAATGATCACGAGGTAAGTGTTGTTGAAGTTGAGCCTTGGAAGTTATATTTTAATGGTTTTAAACACAAAAATAGGGCTGGCGTTGGAATTTTGATTATAACTCCAAATGGAATTTCATCGAAAGTTTTCTTTGAGTTAAAATATTCATGTTCGAATAATGTGTTTGAGTATGAGACTCTAATATTAGGACTGGAGATATTGATTAGTAAAGGCACACAAGATGTTTAGGTTTTTGGAGATTCTTATTGTAAAAGTATTTATTGATGGCATTGGAATTATTGGTGTCATTTCGAAAGGTGATATTAACACATATTCTGAGAATTCAGGGTGGAAAAGCAAATGAGTTAGCTCAAATTGCTTCAAGTTATAAAGATTTTCGTAAGACTCTAGAGAAATTGGTAAAAGTAAAACAAATATGTGTCCCTATTGAGGAGCGTGAAATTTTTGCTATCGAGGATTGAGATGATAATGATTGGAGAAAGTCAATTGCTATGTATTTAGAGAATCTAAATGTCTAAGTTGATTAAAAAATAAGATTAAAGGCAATGAACTTTGTGATGGTAGGAGATGAGTTATATAGAAAAGGTGTCGAGAGAATTCTTATGAGATGTTTGAGCAAGTCTGAAGCAATAATCGCTCTTGGAGAGGTTCATAATGGTATTTGTGGAGTGCATCAAGCTGAAAAAAGAATAAAATGGGTATTACGATGTGATTGAGTGTTTTGGACGACCATGATCAAAGATTGTATTGAGTATGCAAAGACATGTCAAGAATGTCAGAAACATGGTGTAATATAACAAATACCTGTTGCTGAATTGTATTCGACAATTAAGCATTGGCCGTTTAGGGGGTGGATTTTAGATTTGATTGGTTTGATCCATCCACCATCGTCAAAAAATCATAAATTCATTTTGGTAGCAATTGATTATTTTACCAAGTGGGAGGATGCTATTCCTTTAAAGGAAGTTGGTCAAAATGAGATTATCGATTTTAACAAGGAAAATATAGTACATCATTTTAGAATTTCTCAAATTTTAAGTACAGATTAGGGTACAATGTTTACTGGTCGACATATAAGTAATTTTGCAGCGTTGAAGAATATAAAGATAGTGACTTTGACCCCATATTACGCATAGGCAAATGGCCAGGTTGAGGCTGCAAATAATATTTTGATCAATTTAATTAAGAAACATGTTCGTAGGAAGTCGCCTAGTTGGCATGAGACATTAAATCAAGTTCTTTAGGTATATTGGAATTTTCCAAGGGAATCGACGAATACTTCATCATATAAATTAGTTTATGGTCATGATGTTATATTGCCTTTGAAAATTAATCTTAATACTATGCGAGTGATGAAGCAAGACGATTTACCAATCGAGGATAATTGGAATTCTATGTTCGATGAATTGAACAAATTAGACAATAAGCGTATTCTGGCACTGGATAATCTTGTTCGTCAAAAGGAGAATATAGCTCGAGTGTATAATCGGTGTGTGAAGCAAAAAAATTTTGTTGATGGCAAGTTAGTTTTAAAAGTTATTTTACCAGTGGAAAAAAAATCAAGGTTTTATAGAAATTGTCTCCTAATTGGGAAGGACCTTATCAAGTGGTTAAATTATATTCAGAAAATTCTTATAAAATTAAACATATCAAAACAAGTATAGAAATTAAATCTATTAATGGGAAGTATCTAACAAGATATCGATGCTCTGAAAGAAATATTTAAAAAAAGGAGTTCATTAGATAACATAAAGATAATAAAGAGTTATAAAACAAAACATAAAAGAGCTTGAAAAACTTTGAAGTCATTATAGATAAGGCTCCAATAATTCTTCCATGTCAAATCGAAGACGCACTTTTTCTTTATCATAGGCACTGTAGACTCCGATCTCTTCATGTTCTTCAAGCTGCATCTTCTCATATTTCTTTTTTATTTTAGCTCGAGTGTTCTCCATCTCACATAGTTCTCAATTGAGGTTTTTTCTCCTCTTATCAGCCTTTAAGGAAGGGCCTTCTAGCAAAGCTTCTTCCTCACAAATTTTAGCAAGTTCTATTTCAAGTTTCTCTCTGCGTCGAGCTAGTTGTTCTCGAGCATTGGCAGCATGAACAACATTTATTTCATACTTCTTGTTAGTCTTCTGTGTTGATGCATAAGAAGCTTCTAATTGTGCAAATTCTGTTTTAGTTTTCGATATGCTTTTCTTGAAGTCAGTGAGATTGTTATGGGAGATGAATAAGTTGTTAGCAATTTTCTCAAATTGTTTTACCTTCTTTGAAAAACCAAGAGGAACTTGATATTCAAGAGAGGAGCTCAGGATGTTAGAAAATAGGGAATTCATTTCGTCTTGATTCGTCCATTTATCAATAGTATGCTTGAGAAGTTAAAGCAGCACCTTTAAACTTTCAAGAACATTTGGAGTTAGCTCTTTAGGAAGCCCATGTCTTGGTGATTCTTCAGTAAATTAGACTTGTGGTGAAATCTCTATTTTGTGAGATATGTTTGACATAACGAAAAGAAGTTCTTCTAGATCGGCTTCTTGTGGATTAGAGAATTTACTTGATGAAGTTGGTTAAACATTGTGAGGTAGGTCATATTTGGACCCAATTTGATCGACAAGATTTTAAGCAGTGTCTGTTTTTGGTTCAGCAAAAGGGAACAGGGTTGTTTTCATTTTGGTGTCTATCAACCAGACTATTCTCTTTAGAAGGAAAGGATAGAAGTTTAAGGCCAATATCAATTTGTTGAGAAGAAAGATCATTCTCTCAAACTTGACCTTTTGGAAGGTCTTTTTTTGTTTGTTCGCCTTGTGTGTTGGTTTCTTCGAGAGGTTTATCAGTTTTCTCAATAGGTTGTTCAGTTTCCTCATTAGGCTTATTAACTTCGTGTTCAATTTGCAAATAATGTGATGAGACATGGTCACTTGATGAGGAGTTTGAAGAATTTCCTCTCTTTTCATCGACAAGAGATTTTGTTGTCGAAGTTAATGGTGCATTCAAAGGAGGCATCTCGATTTGAAATGGTTTTGTTTCAAAATACAATTTTAGTCTTAGCTAATCACTATAGCTATTGGAGAAAAGAAAATCAAAGGCATACCTATACTTCTTGGGGTTTAGTGTTTGATGAGTGAGTAAAGCTTTTCGAAGTGCTCCTGGAATCCAAAGTACTTGAGGTGGCAGGAGATTCACTTGAATGAATAGGAGTCTTTTTTGGAGATGAACTGGTGGGTTTATCACATGACCCTTGAGTAAAAGAGCCTCCCTACGTTGAAGTTTGAAAGTTTTTCAAGAGTTTATGATCGAAAGCTAGTGATATTGAAATTCACATTAAAGAATTAAAATTTTTCTAAAGTTACCTTGTTAGTTGGAGGAGCTTTTGTCGAGATTGGTCGTGCTTTCTTTCCTTGTCGAAGTATTGATGACTCAGCTTTCCTTTTGTAAGATTTTCGAATGGGTACGTCGATGGTATTTGGAGAAGTTTTGATAAGGTTTCTGGAGATATCATCAAGTGATCGATTGCAGCGAGAGTAGTAGGTACCCCACCATTCGACAAAGGACTTAGTAACATAACAAATTAAAACAAACTTAAGTAGTGGTGCAGATTTTCAAAACCACAACTTACCGGCAAGTGCCCCGAGTCGTACCAAGTAATACCTCAGGTGAGTGAGGGTTGATCCCATGAGGATTGATGGACCAAGCAATAACAATTGAATGATTCACTTAGTCAGACAAGCAGAAAATGGTGTTGTGAGGTTCAAAAGCATTAAACAGTAATTTGGTGATTAAGAAAGCAAACAGTAGATTTGGTGTGAAAAGTATATGAGAGGATAGTTAAGGTTTCAGAGATGTTTCTTTTCCGAATTAAGATTTCTTACCAACTATTTTAATCATGCAAGATTCAATTCATGACAAACTGTAATTGACTAAACCCTAATTTCTTAGTGATTTAGCCCCCTCTAACCTAATCAATAGCCAATTCATTGGTCATTTAATATAGATTAAAGGATTAGGTTTAATTCTAGTTTATTATCCACAAAAACTCTAATTACTCAAATATAAGAGGATTATATGTCACGTATCCCATTAAGTCTAGGCAATTAGTGATTTAGGAGGAATTTACTTTCAAGCTAGTATTCAAGTGAGAAAATTTTTCTAAGAATCAATGAGAATTCATGTAGAACAAGATTTATTTTCCAATACACTTAGATTCATAAGATGAAGAACGAAAGCAATCCTTGAATTTAAATCAGTATATTAATGAAAATAGAGTGACAATAGTTTTAATCCATAGAATAAACAGAGTTCCTAACCTTAACCAAGGAGGTTTAGTTGCTCATGACTCAGAGAAAAGCTAGGGTTCAAAAGTGTGTGAAAACAAGAATGAGGTTGAAGAAAAGAGAGAGCCCGAAGGGCTGAATCTTTTCCCATTTATATCTAACCTAATTTGATTTAAAAATAGAATAAACCAATAATTACTAAAGGCCAAAAGATTGTGTTTGGGAATAGAAATACTTAAATAAAATAAAATATAATAATTATAACCCAATCTAACTAATGAAGCTCCTTTGTTGAAGTTGAATCCGCGCTACTGGCGCTAAATGCCAGAATCGGCGTTTAGCGCCCCAGGTGGCAGAAAGCTCCCTTTCGTTGTTGTCTTCCTAGTGCTAAATGTCAGGCTTAGCGTTTAGTGCACCACGAGGTAGTGAGTCACGAAGCACCTAGCGCTAAATGCCCAGGTCCGCGTTTAGCGCCGCTCGAACAGAATCAAATGGTGAAGTTTCGGGTGTCCTGGCGTTAAACGTCGGGTTTAGCATTTAGCGCCGCCTTCACAAAATGTTGGCACACGTTACGAGACACTTGGGCACTAAACGCCAAATGTGGCATCTGGCGTTTAGCTCCAACTCAACAGATTCAAAATTCTTCTCTTTTCTTGCACGCAAACTCTGCCAAACTGATCCAAACTTCACTTGAAATAATTAAAACAATAGAGCGACCCAAAGTAGCATCCAAATAGGCTTCAAACACTAAAATCTCAATAAAACTCAATAAATTCATATTTAAAATAGTAAGAAAACAAAGAAAAAATGCTCACACATCAAGTGGGAAGTAGTGGCTTCAATTTTTCTCGTTGCACTCAAAATATTTGCCAATTTCTCTCTTTTTGCTGAAATTTATTTGGCAAAGAGGAGGAGACTTGCTTGAAAATGGTGCTGGAATAGCTTGAGAAAAATTCATTTGTCTTGCAACATAATGGGGAGCATGTAGTGTGACTCGAAGTTGTTCCTTTTTGTATTGAGGAATCCCTGTGGAAACACTTGGATGGCAAGGAAATTGGACCACATAGAATCATTCAGGTGTTGCTATTCCTTATCATCATCTTTTCGAACCATAGAGTTTCAAAACTAGGTTGGTCCATATTTTCGATCAACAAATGGAGCAAGTTTTAAGTCTTTATTTTAAAATTTGGCACGAATGAAGTTTTGAGAATGCTTCCCAGAGGAGTTCACTAGTGGAGTGAGAGTTGACGAAATCTGGTTCCAAGGTAATCACTCAAAGTCCTTTAGTGCTTTGTTTTTCTATGGAGGCAATTCCTTTGTGTTTTATATGTTTCTTCAAAAATAGCATTCGACCAAAGTTGTAATAACCAAAGAGGGCCTCCTTCACTAATTAAAGTCTTACTTCGAAGGCTGTCAATCATTTGTCCTAATTCGTCATAGAGACTTCCTAAGAGTAACATGGCTAGGCTAAATTTCTGCTTTTCATGGATTAGGCCAGCTAATGGATGAACAATTTTTGCATAGAAACACTTCTTAAGTAGAAAACAATAGCATTGAGCCAGTAGTATAAAAAGGTAACATACTCATCATTTGTAACTAGACTACCATCATCTCCCATATTGTGTTTGATAAATTTCCTGTAAAAAATTTTCTCAATAATGTTGCATCTTCGTTCAGGCTTCATATCGAAGGTAGCCGTAGGTCCACTTACAGAAAGCCCTGTAATAGCTGCAACATCAAAGAGTGTAAGTCCGATCATACCACATGAAAGATGGAAATAATTGGTGATTTTGTTTCTAAAATATAGCGCAGCTCCAATCATCCAATGATATATTGTTGGTGGAAAATGTGATAGTCTGAGGAGATCATAGATTCTTCGAAACTTCCATTCTTCTAACTTTAGAGGCTCAATTCTCTTCTACCAAGCAAGGAAAATTGAGTTTTTGAAAGAAATTTTGGGATAGTGCAAAATAGTCATATGCTTCAACAAAGGGAGCCATAAACAAGTCTTGTTTGATGAGTAAATCCTTACGTTCGATACTAGAGATATAATGAAAAATCTTTTTGGCTTGATCAGGAGAATTTAGAGGACTCAAGAAGCAACGGAGTTCATTTTTGACAAAAAAGGAGAAGAGGATTTGCTTGTCATTTGTTGTGTTAATTGGACCCTTAATGATGGTATCTGTTGTGTGAGATAATATTTTTAAACTTGAATGTTCAAAATCTTTGGTGGTGGTTTATTTTTCTTGTTGTTTTGTAGGTTGTTTCTCTTTAATTTTTGTTGGAGAAGTTGTAGTAAGAGAGGTTGATGCATCCATCTTTATGAAATAGAAGAAGTGAAATTAGGTTTTAAGAAATACATGTTGGAAGAAAATTTGAAATGATAAAGTAATTGAAATGTAGCATGTGAGATAAAGTAGAAACATACCAGTGATAGTGAAAAAGTATGGAGAAGGTTAGAGTTTGAAGTTGCCTGCGATGATAATGTTGAGAGAAGAGCGCCAAAATAAAGTGATCAAACTCTTTTGAGTTTTGTTTGAAGACGAAGGGTTTTAGGTTTAAACTTGTAATATTTGGAAAAGTAAAGTTTGGAAGAGAGCAAAAAAGGTAAATTAATGAGAAACGAGTACTGTGGACGCATTTATTGAAATTCTAGAGATGTGGGCAGTTAAGAGATGTTTGAACCAACCTTCCCAATTCTCTAATTTATTTTAACATTTAAAGAATTTCTTTCATTTATGATTAAGCATTTCATCTTTAGATTTATTTTTGATGATTGCGTTAATTCTAAGTGGCAATTTGTTAGTCAAATAAAATAAATTATTAGTTAAAGATTTCGCATTGGCATTGAAGGTTGTATGTGAAAAGTTTTGTCGAGTGTAATGAGTTTTTGACGAAAAAAATTGTTGATAGGAAAAAGGTAATTGGTTCGATGAGGTTTATCAAGTTAAAGTGAAATAGAACAGTTAAACAGTGTTAGGTTTGATGGTCCAGAAAGCTGACGACGATTACATGACTGTGTATCTGGCGAGAATAGTTATTTCTAAGGTCTTTTTTAGAAACATGTGGCAAAATATGATTGGTTGAAGAAGTTTATAAATGTACAAGATTTAGAAGAAATGTGATTGAAATTTTTTTAGAAAACACTCACACACACGTACATTTCTAGCGACTTTCTGAGTCTGCTAAGTGCCAAGAGCTTTCTTTTCATGTTTTTATATTTCTTTTTAAATTTTTCTGTAATTTTCTTTTATGCAAATTATTTTTCTTTTTGCAATGTACTCTTTTTTTCCTTTAAATTTTGAATTAACAATTTTAATTCCATAATCCTTCAATTTTGTCGAAGGTCTTTGTTTGCTTGTTTTCATTTTTTAGCTTTAGTTTTCCTACATTTACTTTACTTTTAATTCAACCTTTTTTATTAAAAAAAAAAACTTCAGTTCTTTTCTGTTTTCTATTTGTTTCGTTTAAAGAAAAATCTTTGATTCACATTTAAAAACTGATACTCATTTAAAAAAAAAGTAAAATTTGTTCTCAGATCATTAAATATCGAACCAACTCAAATTTATTAAAAATTACATAAAACTTATAAAAAATCATTTTGTATTTAGATAAAAATTATTAGACAAATTTTTTAGTGCATAATTCATTAGTTTCTTTTTAAATTTAATTATTTAAAAAATAAAATACCTTTATAAGAATATAAAAGTATTTCTTAAGTAAAACGAAGTCTAACTAATTCCAAACCAATTATCTATGAACATGGTGCTACTTAATTGCCCCAAATTAATGTGACATGTATCGTTAAGCTTTAACGAACAGAAGAGCTATGTTTGTCTCTATTTTTACTTTTTAGTTAGAGATCATTGTGCTTGTATAAATGTTTAATTTCTGTTTGTGGATATATACGTAGCAAAAAGAATACTGTAATTGGGAGGTAAAGATGAACGTCACGTTGAAGTGGGTGAGGGATGTTGGTGACGAAAGGAGTGACGCATCATCACACGTCCCACGGGCCGCGGATGGACCCTCCAGCACAGGATGGTTACTACTCCCTCTAGAACGCAAAATCTAGAATAATTCGTTCACTCTTTCACTACCTCACATTTCTAAAATCTAAATACGGTCCGGACTCCAGATGCCAATCCCATTTTATCTTGTCCCAATCCACACGCTTCATATAAGGGTGTCTTTGGTTTTGCATTGAAAAAGAGAAAAGTGTATTTGAGTCTTTTCAACGTTTTATTTATATGTTTGATAATTTTTTTATTTTTTGAATGCAAAAAAAAATTTACTTCTAAATGTACGTTTACATAAAATTAAAAAAATGGTAATTTTTACATTTGTGTTTATGGTGGTTTATTACTGTTAAAAAATGACGTAAATTTTTTTTAATTAATTCTATAAGTAACAATCTATCTTTATAATAGTTTTTTGTAATTTTTTGTTTCAATTTTTTTTATCAAAATCTTTTAGATCAAGATAAATATTTTATTTTTTTATTATTTTTAGTATTTTTTTATATTTTGATTTTTATTTTTTTATTATATTTCTTTTATTCATATAATAAATATCTTTTATATGAAGTTTATTTTTTTATTTTATATAGTTATGACATTTTTTACTTTTTATTGTATTTCTTTTATTAATATGATATATGTTGTTGGTTTTATAGAATTTTTATCGTTTGTTGTTTACATGAGTTCTCTTTTTTTATTTTTTATTATACTTTATTTTTGTTTTTAGTTAAAATTTTTTATTTTTTATTCAGTTCTGTAAAATTTATAATTGTAAAATTTATTAATTACATGCAGTAGAAATAATGATATTCTTATGTATTAATTTTGTATAAGATATTATTTTTTTATGTATTTTATTAGTATTTTATCTTGTTGCTTTAATTTAGTAAGTAAATATTAATTTTATTATAAAATTAATTAATAAAATATATTTAAATATCTAAATTAAAATAATAATATAATATAAAATTATTTAAATTGATGTCTATTTTAGTAATTTTTCATCTAAAAGTGATTTTAAGTAGTGTAATTAAAATAACATTTATTTTATTATAATCCATTTTGATATAAAGATTGTCAAATATAAATTACGTTAACACAAACTTACTTTTCTTCAAAATCAGGTTTAAAAAATGGAAAAGTATATGGAACTAAGAGCATATCAGCCAAAAATCAGCCAAAATATATTTGAGCTGTGATCCAAAAACCCACTACACTTCAGCACCATCCAAAATTGATCCAGGGTAAAACATATTCACCTTCCCCAAAATCCCTACCATTGCTTTCACCGTTTTACCACACAGAAATTTGAAAATCATCTGCACCCGCACCACGCCTCCGGAAACACCGCGCAACCCTCTTCCCTTTCTTCTCCGGACACTGCGACGCCGCTTCTAGTGGCTCTGCCTGCTCCGGCTCCACACACGGTACCTGAGTGCAACCCTCTTCCGTCTCTTCTCCGGACGATACGACGCCATTCCTATCCTCTCCTCCCATCGCGCTTTCACACACGGAACCAGAGCGATGTCACTCTGCTGCTGCATGTGGGTTTTACCGGCGGCTCTGAAGCTTCGTGGTGCAGCTGCGCCGTCCGACGGTGGATCTCCACTTTTCCAGCCTGGAATCTTCACTTCGTCTCACTAATTAGTAAGTATGGCAGATCTTTCCTCTGATTTTCTATGCATGTTTTGAAGAGAGATTTGGAGATGGTTTTGTTGTAGTGGTTCGGTGAACGTTAGTTGAATGTGTGTTTTTTATATGTTGTACAGCTCAGGTAATTTAATCTTGGGGAATCATGGGTAAGTATGTTTTTTTCCTAATATGTGCTAGGATTCAGGAACTGCTGTGATAATCAATTTGATTTAATTTTACTAATCTGCTATATGCTGCTGAATTGCTGGAATTAGAAATTGAATGTTGTTGAAAGTATGAGCGGATGTTACAGTTGTTAGAGATGGAATTTTGCTTTTATCTGGGTCTCATATTGCAATTGTAGTTGTTAGAGATTAGATGTTTTTGTTCTGCTCTAGTGTTTAGATACTAGGAATGGTGTTCATATGAGATGTTCTTTGATTTTACTAAATTACTGGACGTTTTCGTTAAATAATTTAGAATATTTGGTGTTGGAACAAGACAGGTTTCTGAGATTGAATTACTGCAAGTATTCTACCACGGGAATATTCTTGCCACCATCACCAAGAAGCTCAAGGATGATGCTGCATAAAGCATATAATATTTTTGCCTCAGTGAAAGGAACACTATACCACCACAATGATCGAAGGTTTTTGGCAATTTTTTCTTTTCAAGGTGATATTGATTTGTATGGAGTTCTATTCTAGTACTTTTGTGTTTATCAAGCACACAAATAGATTAACGTTTTGTTTTCGTCCTTTAAACTTTATGAATTAGTCACTTGTCATGGATGAGGTTGAGAACAAGGACTTTGTATTTACCTTGGAGATAGTTATGGCCAAATTTGAGGAAGAAATGACACCATATGCATTGGGATACTTTTATAAATATTTACTAGATTCAAATAGCTAAATCATTTTAGGTTGAATAATAATTGTGTCTTTTATTTTTAAAAGTAGATGTTTCTTTGTATATGATTATTGATGTTTCTTTGTTTTTATAATTGTCATTAGATGGCTGTTTCTTTATTTTTTTAGATAGATATTTCTTTACTTATGGCTACGTATGTGTCTTTGCTTATGGTTGCATATGGATGATTGTAGAAAATCTACTTTAAAATGATTGATAAATTTGAACTGATCGAAGAGAAATTTGAAACAGTTGATGAATTGGATGAAGTAAAAGAGACGTGATCCAAGTGTAGCAACTAGAAAGTTATTCTTTGTTTAGCTAGTTGTATAGTAATGATATACCCATTTTTTAAACAATGTAGCTTCACCCCCTCTAACAAAATATAAAGTTTACGACAGATATTTCTTTTGTTAAACAAATAGATATTTTTTATACTAAATAGATGATTCTTTTTGTATTGCTTTTGGTAATGATGAATTCCTGTATCGACAGTGTTGCAAATTGTATAGATAAGTTAAATGAATATCATGATTCCTTTCATTGCATTTTAGCATGATGGCAAATTTATAGTTACTTATGTAGGATAAGCTTTTTTTATTTTTCATTCACATGGCTCCTGTTAAAGTAACATCTATTTAGTATGGAAAAGGAACATCATGATGCTTGACAGAAGTAACATCCACTTAGATTTTTGCAAAAATAATTAGGTACCTAACAGAAGTTACTTGTATTTATTCTTTACTACAGAGATGATTCAATTGATAGTGAATACAAGTATCACAAAAGAAAGAATGATAATGAATACAGATATCACAAAAGAAAGAAATAATTTTTTGTATTTATTCTTATGCTTGTTTAACAAAATTTAAAGAAGGAAAAAAAGATAAAGAAAAGAACAACAACAATATCTTTGCTTTTTCAAGAGCAGTCAAAGTGCTTTGACAGCTTTCCTTTTACCCACTGTTTGCTTTGTGCGGTTATTATACTTGAACTTTAGACTCTGCCTTTAGACTCCAGAGTCCACATACGCAACATACTACTTAGTACTACTTAGTGATGAACTTATGAGGCAAGTGTTACTTCTATGATTAAATTTGTTATCTAGTGGTCAGGGTGTACGCAACAAATGAATAGCCATCTATATCTATTATATATTAACTATAACTGATAAGTAACAACAATTGAATCAATAAGTACAATATGCGTTCAATTACTTCAAAGTTAGTTTCCACCTAAAATAATGATTCATTTCAAAGAATCATCCATTTAGTTTAAAAAGAAACATCTATTTGTTTAATAAGAGAAACATCTGATGTAGATTTTTGTATATTGCACTCAGCTTTTCAGGATGCCCCTGCAAAGTGAAAGCAAAACAAAGCATTTATGGTCAACGTTTATGCAACAGATTAATAGCCATCTATGTCTATTATATATTAACACGTGATAACTCGAAACATATATCTAGAACCATCCAATTCGCAATGCAAAGAAACATTCTAATGCCTATCAGAAGCACCATCCACCTAAAAGTTTCGATAAAGTCACCAACAACTTCATAATTTCAGCAATAGCAGTTCATATACCTGCAGTGAAGCAAGATTTCTTAGGCTCACACGAAACTGATGTAAGGCAGGAAATGCCATATAAACGTCCAAAGACACAATCTTAGTAAACTATCTTGAAGCTAAAAATAATTTAGGAAAAAACATATGCAAACCAAGTTCAATGTGCACGCAGATGACAGAACAGTAAATATCATTGTACCCTTTTTTCCATCTTAATTAACTTTTCGGAAACACAATCCTGGTGCTTGTTGACAAGAAACAGCCCCAAATTCTTTAACAAAACCCTCATACAAATCAGAAGCAACATAAAAAAGTCCTCAATTATTCATTGTGGTTGCTGCTATACAAAACCCTAATCAATTAATATCATATAAAATCCAAATCAGAAGCGACATCTATCCATTCCTTAATTATACAAAATCAGAAGCAACATCCAACTCGTCGGATCAATTCTACTAAAACCCTTCATCAATCCACACCTTTTATTCAACAATAACCAAGTATCATCCGTTATTCGCTATTCACCCATCCAAAAAAATTAAAGTGTAAGTTGGATTTGGTTTCAAAATAAATAATGGTAAAGGTAAGGATTAATAAATCATAACATGGCCATGGAAATGCTAAATCGAAATGTAGTTATCATAATAAAAAATCCTTTAAAGAACTCGGATAAAAACTAATCTCAAACTACGCATACGTTCAATTTGTAAAACTTACTTCAATGCTTATTATTTAATGTTTATTATTCCAAGTGGTCGATGCTACAAATATTGTTAAATTCTTCTAATTGTGTGAGATAATTGAATCTAAAGTTTGCTAAGAAGTACAAAACCATAACATGAGCTAAAAGAACAGAAAAGAAAATAAAATTCTACATCATATGCTGTGAATAAAAAAACTCTTTTTATGTAATTGAAAGATAAGAATTATTACTATTATCATTATTGTTATTTTCTAATTTTGCCGTTATGATATAGTGGCTAATATTGTGATTCAGGAGGGTGCCGAAGAATTATAAGAGTCAAATCATGTTGTTTATAATATAAATGATTCAGATTCAGCAATTAATTACAATTCCAACAATTAACTACCATTCAAATATATTCTATACAAAAGCCTCTAATTGGAATCACAAGGAAATTCTAGTCCCTTCACGTTTGCTTTCTCTGATGATGATATTATGCAAAAGTCATGCTTTCATTATTTTGTGAACTACTATAAAAAAAATAACAATTCAGTACTTTTTAAAACTTTCACCATTATGAAGATACAGGAATCGAGCATGATGAAATACGAAAATAGGGAACCAATCATAAAGAATCATCTTCGCTTGTAGAAACAGAGAAACCTTTTAAGGAACACAAAAAAGTACAAGAAACAGTATAACAGCACCGTGTCCAAATCTTTTTACAAAAACCTGCACATGAAATCAGAAGCAACATCTAATAATACCTTAATTATACCTGACGTTAGGATTTTTGCTAGTAAAGAATTTTATAAAAATAGTCGCGTTGTAGATATAAATTCTAAACCAACAAAAATCCCTTCGTGCAAACGTTTTGGTTGTCACAAGTAACAAACCCCTTTAAAATTGATAACCGAGTATTTAAACCTCGGGTCGTCTTCTCAAGGAATTGCAGGGAGGTATGTTCTTATTATTGGTTATGAAAAAATGTATTTTGGGGTTGAGAGTGAGGAATGAATATAGCAGATAATTTAAATGACAATTAAAATAAATAAATACTGTAAAGCAAACTTTTTGGCAAGGTATGAGAAATTGAAGTCCAGACTTAGTTATTCTTATCAATAATAATGAAAGTTGAATCTTAATTCCACTTAGTTAACCTTTGCTAAAGCAAAGGAAAGTCAAGGGACTAATTAGTTTGACTTTCGAATCCTATTTATTTCCTAAGAAAAGGTTGGGATTATTGAAGTTCAGTTCAATTAGCAAAGATAACAGTTATCAATTATGTTAAGCTAAGATAACTCCTGAGTTATTGATTTCTAAACCAAGACCAAAAAGGGAAAAGTAAATTAATTCTACTGGAATGAAAATGTCTTCAGATTGGGAATAATCAACGGCATAAATAAAAGAAGGCAATATTAAACTGAAATACCTCAAATAACATTAAATAAGAAAATCATCGTGAATGTGGCATAAGCCAAATAGGCAACATAACTAATACAAGCAAGCATTAAAGTATCTGAGAGTAAGAGATAAATATAAAGTAAAAGAACATTAAATCTGGTAAAAAGATAATCCTTGAAGCAAATAAAATCCTAAAACTAAATCCTAATCCTAAAGAGAGAGAGGAGAGAACCTCTCTCAAAACTAAACCTAAATCATGGAAAGTGAATTATGAAAACATGATCATGAATGGATGCATTCCCCCACTTTATAGCCTCTAGTTTGTATTCTCTGGGCCGAAAACTGGGTCAGAAACAGCCCAGAAGTCACTTCCAGCACTTTCTGGTCCGTACAGGTCGGGGAAGAGTGACGCGGAGACGTCGTCCACGTGTTAGCGTGGGTTGTGTTCCTGCCAGGTGATGGTTAAATTTGGAAACAAATTCCAAAACACCTAAAACTCACCGGCAAGTGTACCGGGTCGCATCAAGTAATAAAACTCACGGGAGTGAGGTCGATCCCACACGGATTGAAGGATTGAGACGGGAGTGAGGTCGATCCCACAGGGATTGAAGGATTGAGCAATTTTAGTTTAGTGGTTGATTTAGTCAAGCGAATCAAGTATTGGTTGAGAGGTTTGTAATTGACAGAAGTTAAATTACTTGAAATGTAAAGGGAGAGGGGTAATTGCTGTAAATTAAAGAGCAAAGGAAGTAAAAGTGCTGAATCTTAAAGTGCAAGTAATATAAATTGCAGAAACTTAGATTGCAAGAAATGTAAATTGCAGAATCTTAAAGTGCAAGAAATATAAATGGCTTGAATTGTAAAGGAAATTGGGAATTGGATATGCAGAAATTAAACAAGGAAAAGTAAAATTTCAATAAACAGAAATGGATGCAATTAAACCGGATCTTAAATAAAAATGAAAATAAGCTTGGTGTAACAACGAAACAAGGAAATTGAAATTAAAAACTGTAGATCTCAAGACTCAAGAGACTAGATAGCCAAGTCTAGATCTCACAGCCTTCCTAGATCCAGCAAGAACAATTGCAGAGGAAATGAAGAAAAGTAAATTGCAGAGAAAGTAGAAGAAGAAGCAATTAACAGAAATGGAAATTTAATTATGCAGAAAATTAAACAAGATCTCAAGGTGAGATTGAAACAGAAGTTTTTCAATTCTCCACCCAAGATCCAAAGCAAGAAAAGTAAAGAGTGCTGAGCAAGAACAAGGAAGAAGAGAGATCAATTCTCCTTCCTAATTCTCTTGAATTCTAAAAACAGCAACCAAAAATGTAAAGGTGAGCTCTCTCTGTAAGTGTTCTAAGAATTCTCCAAGGAAGCTCCCCGTAAACTTAGATTCTCTACTATTTATACACTCTCTTCAAATGATCTTCAAGCCTTGAATTGGGCCTTTGCTCTTGATGGAATTGGGTTGAAAAAGGCCTCTGTTGATTGCTCTTGGAGTTGGAGAGAAACTCATTTTGAACCGGGACATAAAGCACAAAAGCTTGAGTCAAAGTTTGAGGCAAACTTTGGCTCAAGCTTTTCATATCAGCTACCCCCTTTTGCTGCTATCCACGTTTGAGCTAAAGTTTGAGGTCAAACTTTAAGTCAAACGTGGATACCCTTATGTGCATGTGTGGCGCCAACGTTTGCCAAAAAGCTTGAGGCAAACGTTGGCGCAAGCTTTTCTCCTCCAGGGTGAGTATGTGTGGCGCCAACGTTTGCCAAAAAGCTTGAGGCAAACGTTGGCGCAAGCTTTTCTCCTCCAGGGTGTGCATGTGTGGCGCCGTTGTTTGCCAAAAAGCTTGAGGCAAACGTTGGCGCAAGCTTTTGCTCCATCCAGGTGAATTCAACTCTTCCAAAAGTTTGAGCTAAAGTTTGAGGCAAGCTTTTGCTCAAGCTTTTTGTTCTCTTTTGCTCCTTGCCCTTTCTTCTTTCTTCAACCTTCTTCAAAGCTCTTTTCACCTATCATCAATCAACCAAACACATCAAAGCTATGCTCAAGATCATGAGTTTGTTATTCTTTCATAATATATGACAATTATAGCACAAAATCTCATGAAATTGCATTAATTTATCCATGGTTGATTGAATCAAAGGAAACATGAAATTCTACCCAATTGGCTTACTTATGGCTCAAGAAAGTGCATAAAATCAATTGAAAACATAAGAAAAAGACTAGTGAAACTAAGCTAAGATGATTCGTCATCACCAGGTCACGCGGCCGCGTGATCCACGTGTTCGCGTCGCCTGGAGTCAGGGCAGCTATGGCAAATTATGCTTGTCCCCAAGCAAGAAAGGAATTATTGAGAAGAAAGAATGAAATGGAAGAGGGTGTTCATGCTAGCAGAGTATTATTGTTAGCTCATGGGGTTTTCATGTAGATATGTAAATACTCACTTCTTATTGACTTTTAGGCCTAGAAAGTCTCCCTCAAGCATCAAGCAACACACTGCTATGACCTCTCATTATTCCTTTGTCCTTGACTATTATTTTTCTTCAAAAGCTCTAGTTCAGTGTCATGTGTAACAAGTTCTTTTCTTTCTTTATGCTTGACACATTATTCACCATAGACACTTGGCTCACATTCCTTCTTAGAACATTGATGCCCAGCACCTCTTTGGGTTACTAAATGCCTTGTAGTTAGGTTGCTCTTGATAATGGACTTTCAGTTGATGATCCCGGGTTAGTTAACCCAAGTCACCAAGTGTTGATGCACTCCAAAGAACTTAATAATCCAAGCAGATCCTAGTACAAAGACACCACAGGCATATATTCTAAGGTTCAAGCTATTGGTGTCTAGCTTTGTTTCTTTTTTTTTCTTTTGTTCTGTTGCCACTTTTGGCTCTTTCTTTTCTCTTTTTGTTTTTCTTTTTAACCAAGGACTTTTTAGTTGATTGAGATTCATAGACAGTGAGCTACTTTCTACTTAAAAGGAGACAGCCTAGTTCTCTTATTCACTAAAAGTGAGTTATTATACAATCACATACATACCACCACTTACCTTTATTGTACTTCTATCTAACAAAGAACTAACTCACTTCACATTCAAAACATTTCTTTTATTGAATTTAAGATACAGGGGACAAAGCATGCTTTTTAGTTAAGTGAAAGTAAACACACAAACACACATTTAGACTAGCTTACTTATTGCAAAGAGTGATTCTACTTGCATTAGATGAACACTTTAGCAAGGCTTAAGTCAAATCATTTCTCAACAGCAAGAGTTAAGTATAGATACAACCTATTGGTTTGCAGTTCCTTTGTCCTTCCTTCTGTTGTGCCTCTTTTGAGTTATGATGCATAATGTCTTCAATTGGTGGTTAGTTTCCTGCATAATTCTCAAAAGTTGCTTGCTTCTCAAGCCCTTAGGCGACTGATTAGTACATATGAACAGAGTGTGGCTTTTGGATTTAATTTGGTGTGGGAACACCAAACTTAATTCCTTGCCACTTCCTCTGATACAACAGGTTAACTATATGTAAGATCTTGTGTCTTTGCTAAAGGTTATAGAGTTCAAACTAGGAAGCAGTTAAGTGGTTGAATAATCTGTTTGATTGCTTGGAGCTAGCATTGGTTAGGAAGTGAGAATGTGCTTTTAAATGAGATTTTGGTGGAACACCAAACTTAGAATCCTTCATTCTCCTTTCAATTGTTTTGGTGTGCAACACCAAACTTAGCTCTTTGCAATGCATACCAATTATTCAACATTTTTATTGAAAAGGCTATGAAAAGAAAACTACCTCAGGCTGGGTTGCCTCCCAACAAGTGCTTTTTTAATGTCACTAGCTTGACACTGGGGCTTTCTTTTATGGTGGTTGATGATTGTAGTGCCTCAACTTGTCTCCCCTGACTGTGATCCTCCTCTTTGTTCATTGGTGTTCAATTTCAGCATGCTCTAATGAGAGTATATTGCTGATAGTGTAGTAATCATCAGTCTGTTGGCTTGCTCCCAGTTGTTGATAGATCAATTGCACTTTATCACCTTTGGAAAGCCCTTCTGTTGGAATCTTTCTGTTCTTCCAACCCCTTTTTGTCTTGTTTCTGTGTTTCTTGCTTTCTTTTGTTAATCTTTCTCCTTTGGCCGTAGGCTTACTTTGGAGATCTCTCTTCTTAGTGGCTAACAC
This sequence comes from Arachis duranensis, assembly GCF_000817695.3. Classification (NCBI taxonomy): domain Eukaryota; kingdom Viridiplantae; phylum Streptophyta; class Magnoliopsida; order Fabales; family Fabaceae; genus Arachis; species Arachis duranensis. The sequence goes on along the minus strand of NC_029774.3, from coordinate 112,595,752 downwards.
TCCAATATCCTCTTGAACTTCTGCATCCTTCTGCACAATCTTTTGCCTTGGGATGTTGCTGTGAATCGCCTTGTTGCTTTCTTCCTTTAACTGTGATTCTTCCTTGTCGAGTTCCATATAGTCTTTCTTTTCATTACTGAACTGCGCTTCTGGTAATACTTTCAGAGTGAAACTCTTATCATGCATTCTGAGAGTTAATTCGCCTTGCTCTACGTCTATGAATAGCCCTAGCAGTGGCCAAGAAAGGTCTCCCAAGTATGATAGAATCACTTTCATCCCCATTTGAGTCTAAAACCACAAAGCCTGCAGGGTATATGAATTTGTCCACCTTGACTAAAAGGTTTTCAATCACACCCCTGGGGTATACCATTGACTTGTCTACCAGCTCTAGAGACATCTGTACCGGTTTAACTTCCTCTATATGCAGCTTTTTCATCAAAGATGAGGGTATTAAGTTAATACTTGCTCCTAGATTGCACATTGCCTTAGTGATGGTTAATTCCCCAATGGTGCAAGGCAGCAAGAAGCTCCCAGGGTCTTCAAGCTTAGGAGGAAGCCCTTTTTGAATCAAAGCCCTGCACTCCTCAGTAAGCAGTATGGTCTCTTTCTCCTCCCAACTTCTTTTCTTGTTGATAAGCTCTTTCAAAAACTTGGCATACAGAGGCATTTGTTCAAGTGCTTCAGCCAAGGGAATATTGATCTCCAGCTTCTTGAAAGTCTCAAGGAACTTATGAAAATGTTGGTCCTTAGTTTCTTTGCTGAACCTCTGGGGATATGGTAGTGGAGGTGTGATGCTCTTTCCCACTTGCTGTTGTCCCTGAATCACTTCTTTTGAACTGTGTGGCTGGTTGTTCTTCTCTTTGAGTTTCTCAGTGTCCTTGTTTGGCGTCACAACTTGATCCTCGGCTTCATCTGCCTTTGTTGGCTTTTCATCTTCTATTGGTCTTTTGCTGCTCTCCATTTGCTTCTTTGTAGTGTCATTGTTGCTCATCAATGTTCTCCCACTCCTTAATTGTATCGCCTTGCATTCTTCCTTAGGATTTGGGATTGTGTCACTCGGCAGGGAACTTGATGGTCTTTCATTGGTGAATTGCTTGGAGAGCTGACCAATTTGCCTTTCCAGGCCCTTTATGGATGCTTCCTGGTTCCGTGCTGTCAATTCTTGGTTTTTCATCATCTTCTCCATTAGCATTTCCAGGTTGGTGATCCTCTGAGAGTCATGTGAAGTTGCTTGGTTATAGGGTGTTGATGGTTGATGGTGAGTGTTTTGGTTAGTGAGTTGGTTATTGGATGGAAAATGGTTGGAGTTGGGGAAGTTATTTTGGGGTTTTCTGTAAGGGTTTTGGCTAGTCTGCTGTTGGTTGTGGTTTTGGTTGTTTCTTAAGGTGTTTGAGTTTGAGTTCCTCTGCCATGGTTGTTGGTTTTGGTTGTGGTTATCCCCCCATCTGAGGTTTGGGTGGTTCTTTCAGGATGGATTGTAGGTATCACCATACACCTCATTTGAACCTTGGTTGTGCATATACTGCACTTGCTCTTGTTGTTGTTCCTCTTGGTTCTCCTCATTCTGCCCCCAAGGATTGGTTGGTTGGCTTGTGGCACTCACTGATGCTACTTGTAGGCCATCAATTCTTTTGGCCATTTGCTCAAATTGTTGTTGAATCTGTTGCTGTATCATTTTGTTTTGAGCTAAGATTGAGTCCACTCCTTCCAGTTCCATTACTCCTCTTCTTTGTGATGGTTGGCGTTGCCTTTGATGAGCAAAGAAATACTGATTGTTAGCCACCGTGTCAATGAGATTTTGAGCTTCTTCTGCAGTTTTCATCAGTTGCAATGATCCTCCAGCTGAGTGATCAAGTGCCTCTTGAGCCTTTAGAGTGAGCCTTTCATAGAAGTTCTGTAGCTTGTCCCACTCAGTGAACATCTCTGGTGGACATTTCCTCAGCAGAGCCTTATATCTCTCCCATGCTTCATATAGATTTTCAGCCTCCATTTGCGTGAATGTCTGCACTTCAGTCTTCAACCTGATGATCCTTTGAGGGGGGCAAAACTTGGCAAGAAACTTACTCACCAAATCATCCCAAGTTTTGATGCTTCCATTCGGAAATGTTTCTAGCCATTGAGCGGCCTTATCCCTTAGAGAGAATGGGAACAGCAGAAGTTTGTAAGTTTCAGGATTCACACCATTGGATTTAATAGTGTCGCATATCCTCAAAAAGGTGGATAAGTGCTGGTTAGGATCCTCCAGTGGGCTTCCTCCATAGGAACAATTGTTCTGGACAAGTGTAATGAGTTGTGGCTTCAACTCAAAGTTGTTTGCATTGACATTTGGAGTGAGAATGCTGCTTCCACAATGTCTAGCATTTGCAAAAGTGTAGGAGGCCAGTACTCTCCTTTGTTGAGGGTTATTGTTAACCCCTCCTCCTGGATTAGATGGATCTCCTTCCATCTCGTGATATTCTTCCTCAGATTCTTCCTCTCCAACAATGCCTTTCCCTCTTTCGGCTCTTCTTAATCTCCTTAGAGTTCTCTGGTCAGCTTCAGATAAAACAGGAGTAACTCTCCCTGTACCTGACATACAAACAACACAAAAGAAACACAACCAGTGACACTTCAATCTATTGCTAGAATGAAGTTTAGTTAGCTTAAGCAAAAATTCAAACAGTTAGTGTGTTAGCCAAAAATTAAAGAAAAAGTGCTTGATCTAAACTACCACCTCACTTAATCATTGTCAATCTATTTCAATCCCCGGCAACGGCGCCAAAAACTTGATGGTTAAATTTGGAAACGAATTCCAAAACACCTAAAACTCACCAGCAAGTGTACCGGGTCGCATCAAGTAATAAAACTCACGGGAGTGAGGTCGATCCCACAGGGATTGAAGGATTGAGCAATTTTAGTTTAGTGGTTGATTTAGTCAAGCGAATCAAGTCTTGGTTGAGTGGTTTCTAATTTGCAGAAACTAAATTGCAGTAAAATTAAAAGGGAGAGGGATAATTGACAAGAATTTAAAGTGCAGAGAAATTAAAGAGGCTGAATCTTAAAGTGCAAGTAATATAAATTGCAGAAACTTAGATTGCAAGAAATGTAAATTGCAGAATCTTAAAGTGCAAGAAATGTAAATGGCTTGAATTGTAAAGGGAATTGGAATTGGATATGCAGAAATTAAACATGGAAAAGTAAAATTTTAATAAACAGAAATGGATGCAATTAAACCGGATCTTAAATGAAAATGAAAATAAGCTTGGTGTAACAACGAAACAAGGAAATTGAAATTAAAAACTGTAGATCTCAAGACTCAAGAGACTAGATAGCCAAGTCTAGATCTCACAGCCTTCCTAGATCCAGCAAGAACAATTGCAGAGGAAATGAAGAAAAGTAAATTGCAGAGAAAGTAGAAGAAGAAGCAATTAACAGAAATGGAAATTTAATTATGCAGAAAATTAAACAAGATCTCAAGGTGAGATTGAAACAGAAGTTTTTCAATTCTCCACCCAAGATCCAAAGCAAGAAAAGTAAAGAGTGCTGAGCAAGAACAAGGAAGAAGAGAGATCAATTCTCCTTCCTAATTCTCTTGAATTCTAAAAACAGCAACCAGAAATGTAAAGGTGAGCTCTCTCTGTAAGTGTTCTAAGAATTCTCCAAGGAAGCTCCCCGAAAACTTAAATTCTCTACTATTTATACACTCTCTTCAAATGATCTTCAAGCCTTGAATTGGGCCTTTGCTCTTGATGGAATTGGGTTGAAAAAGGCCTCTGTTGATTGCTCTTGGAGTTGGAGAGAAACCCATTTTGAACCGGGACATAAAGCACAAAAGCTTGAGTCAAAGTTTGAGGCAAACTTTGGCTCAAGCTTTTCATATCAGCTACCCCCTTTTGCTGCTATCCACGTTTGAGCTAAAGTTTGAGGTCAAACTTTAAGCCAAACGTGGATCCCCTTATGTGCATGTGTGGCGCCAACGTTTTCCAAAAAGCTTGAGGCAAACGTTGGCGCAAGCTTTTCTCCTCCAGGGTGTGCATGTGTGGCGCCAACGTTTGCCAAAAAGCTTGAGGCAAACGTTGGCGCAAGCTGTTGCTCCATCCAGGTGAATTCAACTCTTCCAAAAGTTTGAGCTAAAGTTTGAGGCAAGCTTTTGCTCAAGCTTTTTGTTCTCTCTTGCTCCTTGCCCTTTCTTCTTTCTTCAACCTTCTTCAAAGCTCTTTTCACCTATCATCAATCAACCAAACACATCAAAGCTATGCTCAAGATCATGAGTTTGTTATTCTTTCATAATATATGACAATTATAGCACAAAATCTCATGAAATTGCATTAATTTATCCATGGTTGATTGAATCAAAGAAAACATGAAATTCTACACAATTGGCTTACTTATGGCTCAAGAAAGTGCATAAAATCAATTGAAAACATAAGAAAAAGACTAGTGAAACTAAGCTAAGATGATTCGTCATCACCAGGTCACGCGGCCGCGTGATCCACGTGTTCGCGTCGCCTGGAGTCAGGGCAGCTATGGCAAATTATATATCGTTGCGAAGCCCCGGACGTTAGCTTTCCAACTCAATTAAAACCATCTCATTTGGACCTCTGTAGCTCAAGTTATGGTCGTTTGAGTGCGAAGAGGTCAGGCTGGACAGCTTAGCAGTTTCTCCAACTTCTTGTATTCCTTCCATTTTTGCATGCTTCCTTTCCATCCTCTGAGCCATTCATGTCCTGTAATCCCTGAAATCACTTAACACACATATCACGGCATCTAATGGTAATAAAAGAGGATTAATATTAACAAATATAAGACCAAAGAAGCATGTTTTTAATCATAGCACAAAATCCGAAAGGAAAACATAAACTCATGCAAATAGTATGAATAAGTGGGTAAAGAGTTGATAAAAACCACTCAATTGAGCATAAGATAAACCATAAAATAGTGATTTATCAACCTCCCCACACTTAAACAATAGCATGTCCTCATGCTAAGCTCAAGAGAAACTATAAAGAGATGAAGAGGAATGATAGAATATATGAGATGCAACCTATGAATGCAACTAAATGTAAAATGTTTCTACCTACTTGGTTAAAAATAAATAAGTTCTCCAAGACAGACATAAATCAGATTTCACTAATTCAAATCATACAGTGAAAATAAGTAAGCTTGTAAGAAGATAGCTCATGAAAGCAGGGAACATAGAATCAAGCATTGAACCCTCACTGGTAGTGTATATGCGCTCAAATCTCTCAAGTGTCTAGGGTCAATCTCTCTACTCTTCTCTAATCCTGCTTTCTAAAACTTTGTTCTTCATCTAACCAATCAACAAATATTTAATGTACCAATGCAAACATCATGAGGTCTTTTCAGGGTTGTAATGGGGCTGAG
>NC_029774.3:112587734-112590194 GCF_000817695.3 Arachis duranensis | reverse complement strand
TAGTTTTAATTTTGTCCCATGTGCATTGCTTTATTTTGCATTTGGGGAATTCTTTTGTATCCCCTTTATTCAAATACTGAAGTTTTTTTTTTAATGCACATGGTAATTCAATTATTTTGATTTCACATGAGCATGCTTCCCAAAATTTTTATTTTGAATTATTTCATTCTTTTCAACTTCCTACCCTTTGTTTTTATCATCCATGTTCCCAATAGGTTTCCCACACTTAAACAATTACACAATTTTTATCTTAAGCTAACCAAGGATTCAACTTGGGATTTTAAATTTGTTTTTCTGTTTAAGGCTAGTGTTGTGGTTTATAGAATAAGAGGGAATTAAAGGCTCAAGGGGGCTAACAAGGGTGATGTAAAAGGTAGGCTAATTTTGGGATAAGTGAGCTAGAATCAAACAATGGCCTCAATCATATGCAAGCATGTAAATATATTAAATATTGGACATATAGAATGAAACAAAACAAAGATTACAATTATAGAGAAGAAAATACACAAGAATAAAAATTTATGGTTAAATAATGCAACCATGTAAATAAGCTCAAAATCTAACAGGTTGTGTGTTCTTTGGCTCAAAAACCATGTTCCAAATACAACTTCAAATAAATTTAACACAAAAATTTTCAATTTAAATTAGTGAAATACTATAAAAATTTCTTGAAAAAGAAAATATTTCTTCAACCAAGTGGTAAAATATGCACAAAATCAAATAAATATGCAAATGCAACAACTAGCTACAAAGAAAATTTAAACATTGGTGTTAAGACAAGAAAGTACTAACCCATGGAGATCGGTATCGACCTCCCCACACTTAAAGATTGCACCGTCCTCAGTGCATGCTAAGATGAACAAGTGGATGGCTGCTCCAACTGATGCCTTTCTCCAAAGATTGTGCAGGTGGACTTGTTTGTCTTCCCATTAAGAAGCTTTTCCTCTCCCTTCGTGGTGGCCATCCTGAAAGAAGAGGAAAAAGAAGAAAAATAACCCAAAAATAAAGATAGAAAATAAAATATGGGTGTTAATGCCAGATAATAAGGGTCTCAATTACATGGTAGCTACAACATGCAAGTGAGAAAACAGTAGAAGTACATGGCAAAGCAAGAGTGCAAAAATTTGCAACAATGGGAAAGAGAGTGCAAGATAATATAAATTCATGTCAATGCAAAATTAATACAAAAATATCATAAAAGAATAGCATTGACTTAAATAATATTACCCAACAGTGTAAAACAAGTCACTGAGTACCAAAATAATACCAGAAAAGACAACAGTTGAATATGAACAAGTAACACCAATGGAAAAATTAATAAATTTAGAAAAGAAAAAAAAAGATGCACAAAATTAAAATGCAACGAAAGAAAGTATGCAAATAAATTAAATAAAATAGAATGGAGGTGAAAAAGATGAGAAGAAGAAAGTAAGAAAAGGAAGAAGAAGAAAGAAAAGAAATAAGAAAGGAAGAAAAGAATTAGGTATAGGGAAGAGAAGATAAGATATTTGGCTATGTTGAAAAAGTTGTGCGGCGCAAGTGACGCGGACGCGTGGGGGACGCGGTCGCGCGACTGGCGCTTAAATTAATCGACGCGGTCGCGTCGGTCACGCGGACGCGTGACTCAGGTTATGCTACTGGCGCGAGGGCAGCCTCGCGCTCGCACAACTTTCTGTTCGAATTTTTATTTTTGCCAAATTTGGGGTGACGCGATCGCGTGGTGCATGCGATCGCGTGAGTGGGCTTGAGAAGGGAATGACGCGGACGCGTCGGCGACACGGTCGCGTGATAGAAATTGTGCGTCCAGTACCAATCCAGCACCACTCTCGCACAATATTTCGTTGTGCACCCCTGTTTACGTCGAAAATCAGGGCACGTGGCCGCGTGGGGCACACGGTCGCGTGGGAGGCCATTATTCCCATGTGACGCGGATGCGTCAGTGACGCGGTCGCGTGGGACGATTTGTGCCACTAGCACGCCTCCAACCACGCTCTCGCGTGACTCTCTGTTTGATTTCTCTTCTTCACAACGCATATGTGACGCGGACGCGTCAGCGACACTGTCGCGTCGCGTGCGTGCCATGGTGGGTTGTCTCTCACCTAGCACTTTTAGTTAAAGTCCTTAAGTTGGACATTGGTTGAGCTTCCTGTTATGGCGGCTTATGTTTAAATTCATCCAGAAATCTCCACCAATGCTTGGAATGCCAATAGCCTCCGGGGTCCCAAACTAGGCATGTAAAGCTTCTGAGCAGCTTCAAACAAATTTTCAGGCTCCTGGGATGACGAATATCAGGATAGGATCCACGATCCCAAGCTTTGCTTTTAAATCCGCTTCTGTCTTGATCTACATGATTCCATCCGGGTGGTTTAAAAAGTAGATTCTCACCATGGTGACCAAACGTTCTCCGTGATCCATTCAATTGAGCATGATACCAATCCGTGCACTTCGAGTTGAAGTGTA
>NC_029774.3:112582343-112587577 GCF_000817695.3 Arachis duranensis | reverse complement strand
CTAAGGATTTTACCCACTTGAAGCTTGTATTGGGTGGTAGTGGCCTCGGGATAGGTGGTTCCAGTGGTTCTGTAAGTTTTAGTCCTTTATGCTCTCCTGCGAATTTCTCCACTTCATTGCAAATTTCTTCCACTTTAACCATATCTTGATCAGAGTCTTCAATTTCTCCCTCATTATCGCTCAAGTCATATATTGGAGGTTGAGAAAAATCTACCTCAGCATCATCTTCATATTCACTCGGGGAAGATTCTTCTGTCTCAAAAAAATCACTTGCGGATGCAAGTTCGTCACTAAGAGAACAGGACTCGTGATCATCATCATCAAGGAAACATGCATCTTGGGTTATTCCGTTCAGTTCTTCATAAGATATTTGCATTGGAGGTGGTGCAAAATCCTCCTCAGCGTCAATTGTAGCATCCTCGACGGAGTCTTCCATGATTCTGTGTTCCCATGGAGGTTCAGCATCTCCTAAATCTTCAACCAACTCTTCCTCTTCTATAATGACAGCATCCTCTACTTGTTCCAGTACGAAGTTATGCTCTATGCTGTCCATTGGAGCTTCTTGTGTCTTCTCCACAACACATTCTTCATTAGATTCTCCACATGAAGCCATGGGAGTCTGTTGAGTGTCCGAACGTCTGAAAGATAATTGATTTATTGCTTGCTCCAGTTGATGAAGGGTTGCATTAAATCAGTTTACTGATTCTTCGAGGCAAACCTGTGATTCTGGCTTTGATGGATATAGGCATGGTGTATGGGGGAGTGGTGGTTCTTGGGAGTAATTGGATTGGTGTTGGGGTGGATAAGGATCATATGGTGGCGAATGGTGAAAAGAAGCTTGTGAGTGTGGTGGGTTGAGGTTGTGTTGAGAGGATGATCTCTGAGCATAGGGTGGGGCTTGTTGGTAGCTACAAGGCGGTCCACCAAATCTTTCAGCTGGGTATGCATTGTAGAATGGTCGTTGTCCATGATATCTTGGAGGGTGTTGTTGCCTAAAGGGTTGATTAGATCCTCTTGGCTCCATCCATCCTTGAATAGTCTGACCTTGATGCATATTCCTGCCGTGGTTTCTATTTCCTTCAACAAAGTTAGAACCAAACTCAAAGCAAGAGGGGTGAGAATTCATAGTAGTTATCAGAAATAAGGGGGAAAAGGAGAAACAAATAAACAAGTAAAAGAAAAATATATATTTTTTTTTGAAAAAAATATTTACAATAACCAATAATAAGGCACACGTTTGCAATTCCCCGGCAACGACGCCATTTTGACGTTAGGATTTTTGCTAGTAAAGAATTTTATAAAAATAGTCGCGTTGTAGATATAGATTCTAAACCAACAGAAATCCATTCGTGCAAACGTTTTGGTTGTCACAAGTAACAAACCCCTTTAAAATTGATAACCGAGTATTTAAACCTCGGGTCATCTTCTCAAGGAATTGCAGGGAGGTATGTTCTTATTATTGGTTGTGAAAAAGTGTATTTTGGGGTTGAGAGTGAGGAATGAATATAGCAGATAATTTAAATGACAATTAAAATAAATAAATACTGTAAAGCAAACTTTTTGGCAAGGTATGAGAAATTGGAAGTCCAGACTTAGTTATTCTTATCAATAATAATGAAAGTTGAATCTTAATTCCACTTAGTTAACCTTTGCCAAAGCAAAGAAAAGTCAAGGGACTAATTAGTTTGACCTTCGAATCCTATTTATTTCCCAAGAAAAGGTTGGGATTATTGAAGTTCAGTTCAATTAGCAAAGATAATAGTTATCAATTATGTTAAGCTAAGTTAACTCCTGAATTACTGATTTCTAAACCAAGACCAAAAAGGGAAAAGTAGATTAATTCTACTGGAATGAAAATGTCTTTAGATTGGGAATAATCAATGGCATAAATAAAAGAAGGCAATATTAAACTGAAATACCTCAAATAACATTAAATAAGAAAATCATCGTGAATGTGGCATAAGCCAAATAGGCAACATAACTAATACAAGCTAGCATTAGAGTATCTGAGAGTAAGAGATAAATATAAAGTAAAAGAACATTGAACCTGGTAAAAAGATAATCCTTGAAGCAAATAAAATCCTAAAACTAAATCCTAATCCTAAAGAGAGAGAGGAGAGAACCTCTCTCAAAACTAAACCTAAATCATGGAAAGTGAATTATGAAAGCATGATCATAAATGGATGTATTCCCCCACTTTATAGCCTCTAATCTGTATTCTCTGGGCCGAAAACTGGGTCAGAAACAGCCCAAAAGTCACTTCCAGCGCTTTCTGGTCCGTACAGGTCGCGGAAGAGTGACGTGGAGGCGTCGTCCACGCGTTAGCGTGTGCTGTGTTCCTGCCGGGTCACGCGGCCGCGTGATTTACGCGTTCGCATCGTCTGGCGTTGGGGCAGCTATGACAAATTATATATCGTTGCGAAGCCCCGGATGTTAGCTTTCCAACGCAACTGAAACCATCTCATTTGGATCTTTGTAGCTCAAGTTATGGTCGTTTGAGTGCGAAGAGGTCAGGCTGGACAGCTTAGCAATTTCTTCAACTTCTTGTATTCCTTCCACTTTTGCATGCTTCCTTTCCATCCTCTGAGCCATTCATGTCCTGTAATCCCTGAAATCACTTAACACACATATCACGGCATCTAATGGTAATAAAAGAGGATTAATATTAACAAATAGAAGACCAAAGAAGCATATTTTTAATCATAGCACAAAATCCAGAAGGAAAACGTAAACTCATGCAAATAGTATGAATAAATGGGTAAAGAGTTGATAAAAATCACTCAATTGAGCATAAGATAAACCATAAAATAGTGGTTTATCAATACCCAAATCAAAGGCAACATCCAACAAGTATCATTCACGGTACTGAAACCTTACATCAATAAAAACAAGCTATTAAATACTTAACAATTAGTTATGTGAAGGGAGGTTTCGAGGTTGGAGCAGGGGACGTCCTATTGCATTTGGCAGAGCAGAGCAGGGAAGCTTCAATGGCGCTGCCAACACCAACATGCAGCAGCAGCGGCGCACCTTCGGTGAGAAGGAGAACCACCTTGTTCCTCGCACCTGGGTGGAACGATGTTGCCACGGCCAAGATTGGGGAAGCTCTGATTAATGCGCTAAGAAGCACGTCAAGGAGAGGGAGCGTCACGACATTCTAAGTGGTCTACGGAGGCCGGCTGTTGCCCGCACGTGGTGGACGGAGGCGCGGCATCCGATGAAGGCGGAGGAGAAGATTGCACGATGAACTGGTGCGACCGTGGATGGTTTTCGACTTCTACTACGGTGAAACGGTGAAAGGAGAGTATAGGGTTTAGTTAGGATAAACTGTACCTGGGTGAATTTTTTGGACGTTGTTGTAGTGAGAGTGGGCTTCGAGGTCCAGCCCAAGAGGAGTTGGCAGGTTTTTGGCTGGTCCATCCCCTCTTGATTCCCTAGCATTATTGTTAAAAAATTAATTTTATGCAAATTTTCGTTTGTAAACTATAATTTAAACACACACTAAATTTTGAAAACTGGATCGATAATTAGATCATTCTAGACTTTTAGCTACTAATTTATTAGTTTATTGATTCAATTATTTTAACTATAGTTTAATCAAAATAATCGTTTTATAATAAATAATAAATACATTAAAATATGTTATAATCTAATATAAATTATAAAATATTATTCAAATTAAAAGTACTACATCAACTAAAATATTATAATCTTATCCAACTATAAATTTAAAAATTAAATAGCAAAAAATATTTAAATATAAAATATCAACATTCAAATTTATTATTAATCATCAAAATTTATAAAAAATTTTATGTATATTTATTTCACTTAAATCATCTTCAATTTCATTTTAACTATTGATCTCATCAAAACAGTCACAAGAAATAAAAGAATTTTATTAAATTAACTAAACGGGTACAAATTTTCAATCTTTTAATTAGTTCAATAAAGTTATGTTAGATATGATTCTTTGTTTGGTTATTGTGTTATTTCAACTATGATAGATTGGACAGTGGAGGGGTTGGACCATGACGAACATGAAGAAGAGGTTGGTGATTGGTGAATGAGGAGGTTTTAGAGCACGACGACTAGATGAAGACGAAAGATTTTAAGCGTGACGGACGACAACTGTGAGTATAACAGTCATGGCGGTGGTGATGGCTACCTGGCTAGGATTTCTTTTGACGGAAAAATTCTGAACTATTAAATTGAATAGATGTAAAAATGAAGTTATGTAAAAGAGAAAGACACGTGATGAATCTTGTCTTTTTTTAAATAAAATCCAAAATAACGTCGTTTTATAAAATCGATCAATTCTTAATTTGATCGACGACCGATTTAATGATTCAAAATTAATTTTTTGAAATGGTGATTTTTTTTGTTAGACCAGATTGCAAAAGCTTCTGATTTCTGATTGGACCGGTCTAACTAAATAATCCGATCTAATTTTTTACAACCAAGGTCCTGCTCCTGCTGATCCCTTGTTTCCATCCCAGTTAGGTTATCTTATTTTTAACATAGGCAATATTTTATCCTAGAAAAGGAAAAATAAGGTATACTTTTGTTTTAAATTTATTAAAAAATTTAAAAATATTTTTATGTTTTATTTTGTTTTAATTTTATTTTAAAAATTTTATTTATATCAAATATATTTTTAACAACTAAATTTTAAAAAATATAGAGATAATTTAGTAATAATTTTATAAGGACAATTTTTAATACAAACAAATTAGAATAAAATTTTGTCATTAATTTTTAGTTGTCAAATATTATTAATAAATTGATCCTAAATTTTTCAAAAATTTAATTGTTACAGATACATTTGATAGAAATAAAAAATTTCTAAAACAAAATTGAATTAAAATAAAATTTAAGAATATATTTTTTTAATTTTTGACAAATTTTAAAAATAAAAATATACTTTATTCTTCTCAAATGGTGATGATTAAGAATCTTAATTCATTATCTTAAGTATTCTCTTAATAGATAAAAATTTAAATATATATGTTATCTTTTAAAAATGTCAAAAAATAAAAAATTTATTTTTTTATTTAAAAAATAAAAATGAATAAAAATTTTTAATCATTTTATATTCTTAAATTATTTATGAATAATGGTATAGAATTCGTATAAATTCCTATTTTTGACTAATAATTAATTAATAATATTTAAAATATTAATTAAAATATAATAGTAAATTACTGAATTAAATATATTAGATTATTGATTAA
>NC_029774.3:112578488-112582190 GCF_000817695.3 Arachis duranensis | reverse complement strand
ATAATAATTTTTTAAAAAATTATTTAAATACTTATAAAAAAGTCAATTTTTTTTAAAATAAACATTTTTAAAACACAATCTTATTTATAATGCCTTGCAGGCCAATCCGTCTGCGAGTGTGTAGTGTAAAAATCGGATTTGGAAAGAAATAGCACAATAGCCAATGTGGATTCTCACGTATATGTATGTATGTATGTATCTACTCCCTTCACAGGTAACAGCACCGCCACCAAACAGAACCAACCAATCCCATTCTATTTTGTAAAATGCAAAAATAAGAAGAAAAGATATTTACAAAGAAAATGAAGGAAGGAGACACAGTTATACTGTCAATTGGGACACGCTAATACCACTCACTTCATTCTGATTCCTCCATATCAAAGTAAACTGCTCTAACAAACACACTCACTTGCATTCTCCCTCTATACGAAATAGCCACGTCATTTCCCCGCTTTATCCAACCACCGTGACTCACCTCTCTCCCTATCTTTCCTCGCATCTTCTTCTCTTTCACCTTCCAATTCCAAACACCACCTCTCCTTCTTATTCTTCTTCTTCTTCTTCAAACTTGTGGTTTCTACTGTTCTAGAATGCCGGCGTGGTGGAGTAGAAAATCCTGCAAGAACAAACAGCAGAATCAGGGTGAGGTTGAAGATGAGGAAGAGACACGTGGCAGGCAGAAATTCAATCTGATAGGATCGCCGATTAGCATTATCAGCAGCAGGAAGAAAGGCAAGGACAAGAACAAGAACAACAAGAGCTTCGATGAGCTTATCGCCTCTCGCAACTCACCGAGGACAAGCAAGGAATTCGCCAGCGTCGACGGTAACGACAATAACAGAGACCGAGACAGAGGGCTTCCGTTGCCTCGCCCTACGGTTTCGGCCAATCACAGCTTCAACAACGATCAGGGCCTCGTCTTTGGATCTACTTCGCTATCTGGTTCCAGCGTCAGCTCCTCAACCTCTTACGATGACCACCCTATATCTCCTCAATTCATTAACAACAGGTTTCCTTCCCCCTACGATTGACTCAATTCCTCTTTCCACTTTGTGGATTTTGTCCTTCTCTTTGTTCAGCTCAGTTTTCGTGTTTGATCGATTGATCCGCTTTTTTTAGGAGCCTTATATTGTAATCATTGATCTGATTCTCTGTAATTGCTTTATGAGCTTCAGTTATGGCTTATAGTTTTTCCCCACTTCCTTTTTCCGTTTGATCTACACGAAAAAGAAAAAGAAAAAGAGACTTTTTGCTCCGTCAAATAAGCAATTTTGTAAAAGGGATAAGAGGATAGATGGTGTGATTTATGACTCCCAATCTATTTTTACTTTGAGGGATCTTGATTATTGAACTATTTAGTTCCCTAAAAATTTTGTCAACTAATGATTATCTCGGGAAAAATCACAGTGAACATATATGTTAATTTTGAGGAGCTAGTTAGTTAACTCTAGCCTTGTTGGCCATAATCCAACTATTTTTACATATATTATCTATACAACATCCATGCATCCTACTGTTTGACTGTTTCTAATGATTTATCATTATCGAAATGAATTCAGGGGTATATAGTCCTTAATGACTCTATAAGGAACAGAAATAACAAGATTCAGATATGCATTTTGCTGTGTCCTTCTCCAATCTAGTGTTAAACTAATCCCTGTTTATTTCTTTCTTTATGCAGAGGACAAGGTGACATCAAATTCCATGTGAGGCCAAAGAGCCCAGGTGCCGGGTCAAGGGGGCCGACAAGCCCTACATCGCCACTTCATCAGAGGATTTTGAGTCTCGACTCTCCTACAGGCAAGCAAGACGATGGAAAAAGTGAATGTCACCCCTTGCCTCTTCCCCCTGGCTCTCCTACTAGTCCTTCCACCCTTTCCACCCCACGGGCAAATGGATCCTTAGAAAACAACGCCAGTAATCTGTCGAAGTGGAAGAAAGGAAAGCTTCTAGGAAGGGGAACTTTTGGGCATGTTTATCTTGGATTTAATAGGTAATTTTGGTTTTTTGCTTTCTGCTTTTTCTTCTGTTTTAGAAAACAGTTGATGTTGAAGGGATTTGCTACCTGAAAACAGATTTGTATCATATACAAGTTTTGCTCCATCAAATATTCTAAGGCTGAAACTGAACCTGCGGTCTGTGTCATCTGTGATTGCAATTTATGTCGATATATTTAGGTTATGAACTGAATATTTACTGAGGTGGTTTGGCTATTGCAATGATCCGAGTTTGATACTGAAGTAATACTATGTTTACATAATTATGTCATCAACCTTCTTCCAGAATGTGTAATTTCAGCCTAATGTCCATATTTCGGGCAAATAACTGAAAATTTTCCATTATGCTTCCTATGTTTCATAGTGAGAGTGGACAAATGTGTGCAATAAAGGAAGTCAGGGTTGTCTCTGATGATCCAACATCAAAAGAGTGCCTCAGACAACTTAATCAGGTAATTTTGCTGCTCTTTAACACATGCTATAGTTCAGTTAATTTGCTTTAAAATGTCATAGGTTATTTTAACAAACTCTATTCGTTTACAGGAGATAAACTTGCTTAATCAGCTTTCACATCCAAACATTGTTCAATACTATGGGAGTGAACTGGTATTGATAACATTTTCCTAGTCTTGAATCGTTTGTACTTCATACCTTGTCTACACCTAATATAGCTGTGTGCACTCTGCATCTTTGCACACAGTAAATAGAACCTGACTAAGTAAAATACGTGCTAATTTTCAGGGTGAAGAAACACTATCAGTTTATTTGGAGTATGTTTCTGGTGGTTCTATCCATAAATTGCTACAGGAATATGGTTCATTTAAGGAGCCTGTCATTCAAAATTATACCAGGAAGATTGTATCTGGGCTTGCTTATTTGCATGCAAGAAATACAGTACACAGGTAATTTATTATTGCCACTCAGCTTATCACATTCCATGGATGCTTCTTTATTCTCCTTTTGAAATCATTCTCCCTGTTTCTTTTGTCAGAGATATCAAAGGAGCTAACATACTTGTTGATCCTAATGGTGAAATCAAGCTGGCAGACTTTGGAATGGCTAAACTTGTAAGTGCATATTATTCAACAAGCAATGGATTACTTCTAGGTCACTTTGAAAAGAATAGTTAAATGAAGAGTAAACTACAATTTCTATCCACAAAATTTCAAAAATGTTGACAAATTTTACCATGAATGAACAAAACTTGCTTTGTACCCACGAAAAATGGTCGTGACAAAAGTACATAAATGTTAATTTCATTTTTGGTTAAATTTGTTAGCATTTTGAACTTTCGTGGGTAAAAATAGTAGTTTACTCATGTTTCGTAGGTACAAAGCTAGTTCTATTCATTTATGGATAGATTTGTTGGTTCCGAACTTCCATAAATAGAAATAGTAGTTTACTTATAAATAAATGTATTTATGGTACAGAAAAAACATAACTGATCGAATTACAAGATATGAAATTAGTTAAGAATGGTTGCTAGAAAGTTGAGAATATATCTTTTGCTCAAGGTTAAAATTTGCAATTCTACTGATTCTTAGTGGCAGAGAGATATTACTGTGTCTGTCTTTCTCTATCAGATGCACATGCTCCCTTTGTCACACATTCAGGCACACCCATAGCACGGAGAAGACACGTGTGCCAGCACACACACACACACAACTCTTATTTGAGCAGGATGCCTTGCACTAACACAGACTCG
>NC_029774.3:112573800-112578479 GCF_000817695.3 Arachis duranensis | reverse complement strand
TTTATCTCCACTCAGTGTTATTCCAATTAGGACTGTATCGATAAGATCTTAGTGGTAGGAAGAAATGTGATTTAGAAATGTTAGGATTCTATATATATTTAAAATTTTAAATCCTTTACAATAGAATATCTCTAACTTCTCTTTCTGAACCAGATAAATTCTGCTGCCTCAGTACTTTCATTCAAAGGAAGTCCATACTGGATGGCACCTGAGGTGAAATGATTTCCCCCACTATTTTTTCCCCTTCAAATCTTGGAATTTATTCTCCTCTCTCTCACCATGCTTACTGTAGCTTGATGTTCTATTTCTTAGGTTGTAATGAATACCAATGGCTATGGTCTTCCAGTTGATATATGGAGCTTGGGATGCACAATTCTTGAAATGGCAACGTCGAAGCCTCCATGGAATCAATATGAAGGGGTGAGATTTTGGATATACCAGAAATAGTCTTCATTTGTATGATCTCGTTTGTTGTGTAATAAGTACTGAGAGCCACAATTGTTTTCGTGTCGACTTGAGCAGGTAGCTGCCATATTTAAAATTGGTAACAGCAAAGATATGCCTGAAATCCCTGAACATCTTTCAGATGATGCCAAAAGCTTCATTAAGCTATGTTTAAATAGGGACCCGTTAGCACGCCCAACAGCTCAAATGCTACTAGACCACCCCTTCATTCGTGACCAATCAGCAACAAAAGCTGTAAATGTTAGCATAACCAGAGATGCTTTCCCCCGCATGTTAGATGGAAGCCGGACTCCGCCGGTATGGCCTATGTATTCATTTATTTCCTTCGATCTTCCATTCTCATTACTTTCTGTTGTGCTTGGAACTAACTTTCTCATTGTTTTTGGTTGCAGCCTGTTTTGGAGCATCAATCCAATAGAACAAGTATAACGTCACTTGATGGAGATCATGCAACAAAGACAGCTCGAGCAGCTTCTCACGCATTAAGGAGCCCAAGGTAAAAAAATCCCACCTGTTAATTTCAATTAAGGCATGAACTTGTGTGTCAGTATACGATGGCTTCATTTTTTTTTTGTGATTATAGCTTCATTATTTTCTTGTTATTTGGAGTTGACTTTCTTTTGTAATGCACTTATTCAGAGACAACGCAAGAACAATCACATCTTTGCCAGTGTCTCCCTCTTCAAGTCCATTGAGACAATATGGGACAGNNNGTTTCTTTTCTCCTCCTCATCCAACTTACACAATGATGGGGCAAAATAATTTCAATTTGAGTGACACGTCGCCATATTCTGTGAGATCAAATGCAGCATTCACTCTCGATCCTTGGCATGAAACGTCTCGATACAAAGCCCAAACACCACTTGGTGGATCTCCAAGAATGAGATTCATTTGAATTTTGAATGTAAATACGGTTAGCATTAAAATCTGAGAGTTTCCCCAGCATGCATGCCTTGTGAACTGTGCTTGGTTGGACTTCAATCCTGACTCCGAACTCTGAAGCACCGAAAGATGCTGCTGCCATGCTGGTCCATTCTTTATATGTGAGAACCAGACGACAAACGACTGGGGAAACCATGCTGCTTGTAACATTTTTCTTGATTATTGTAAATGTAGTGTGCTTACAATGTTTGTAGTGACGTTTACGATGTATATTGCTAGTTCATGGAAGAAGGAAAAGGAAAAAAAAAGAAAAGAAAAGAAAAATGGAAATTTTTGAAGCTCCACTCTCGTATGTTACTATATTAATACTAACCTATAGCTAGAAAGATCAATCCAAAATGAGAGACGACTGAATTTATGACTTCAAAACAATTGCATCTTTACTGTAAGTGATAAAGTAACCCAGAAAGATTTCACATACACTCATTTAAGAGAAACATTAGGTGATTAATATTCAAGTAATAATAGGGAGTCAATTTTTATGAGTTAATATTAGACAGTTTTTTTTAAATTATTTTATTTATATTAAATTTTATATTTTAAATTATAAATTTTTTATTTTATACTCTACGTTATAAATCTTAAATTAAAAAAAATCTAGAATTAGAAAACAACAGTTAACGAATATTTGATTAACTAAGTTTATTTTCGATATTCTTTTAAAGTTTTAATATTTTTTATTTTGTATTTGAATTAATATTAATTAATTTTTTAACTAATGGTTCTTTAGTATTTTTTAAATAAAATAATAGTTTAAGAGATTTTATTTAGAATAATCTTTGCTACACATTAAAATTAAATTCTAAATTAATCTTGTTCAGTAGGTCGGGTACCGGACGGTTCGGAGTGATCCTCGTATGGACAGGTGGGGGCACGGTCTGGAGATGGATCGCGGGGTGAAAGAGAGAAACCGACGTTCCGAGCTCTTGATGAGGAGGAGGGGGGTGTCACCTGCAATGACACTCCGACGCTCAAGTCAGTCGAATGTACAGGCGAAAAAGGGGATAAGGCAGTATATGACGTACCTTGGGGGAAGGGTAAATTCTTCCCCATTTATACCGTGTCAGAGGTGGGCCCTGCAAGGACAGGCCCACCTCCTTCGAGACCTTCCCTGCACAGCTGTAGCAAAGCTGTCAGGGACGCGTGTCCGGGTCGGCGAATGGGCGCCTTGCTCCTAACTGTTTGAGTCGGGTGGTACCCGGGTCGGGCCAGCCTTCATTCAGTTTGGGGCAGGCCGTAACAGTGCCCCCGACACGCCAGTAATGACCACGTGGGTCGTTGGTGGCGTGTCATCTCCTTTCGTGCGTTGCGCCAGGTCGCCCGTCCGTGGGGGACGTGCCTCTTGCGCGCGTGTCTGTTCGTTGCTGGAACGGCCACTTGTCGCCTCGTTCTTCGCGTGGAGTATTAAATGCTCATAATGGGTTGAGAAATCCCGTATGCAAAGACCATTTTGTCCCCGGGCCTTTCACACTTCTTGAGTGGCAGTTTTAAACAGTTTTGCCTTCGTTCTTATTTTTACCATTCAATCATCTTCATCATTCTTCATTCTCAAATTTCTCAGAGGGCTGTTCTTGCTATCCTGTTCATCTGCTTCTCTTCTTTTCTTAATACTTCAGAATTAACCCAGGTAAATGCTTGTATCTTCGTTTTTGGCTTCTGCGTTTGTTTTGCTTCTGCCATTGCTGCTTGCCACATGCATGCTGTTTGCTTGACCTTGTTTAGTGTCGAGTAAGTGTATTAGGGGGCTACCATCTTAGGGTAGGTTTTTGTAAGGGTTTAGCTTCATGCATGCTTAGTTTGGGTTGTAGAATAGGTTAAGCGTAGTTTCTGGGTTTTTCGAGTTCCCGACCTCATAGACTAATTGAGTGGTACCCCCACTGTAGGTATGCCTCGCGTCGTCTCTCGAACTTCTACCTCCGCCGGGGGTTACGACCCGTACGCTTGGGTGGTCTCCGACCTCAGGGACTCCCCGAATCAGATGGGTGAGGAGGAGCTTACCGAGTTCTGTCAGGCCGGGTACTTGTGCGGGGGTACTGACGAGGAGGCCAACTATAATGTTTTCGTTCCTGCCCCCCGTAAGCGATTGTATGAGCTCAACTTCCATGCACCCCCGGTTATCGACTGGATTTGGTTTTACAAGGCCATGTTCACCCAAGTGGGGGTTTGGATCCCCTTCTCTTCCTTCCAAATAAGGCTCCTTAGTCGGATCTCCGTGGCGCCATCGCAGCTGCATCCGAACAGTTGTGCTTCAATCCACTGTTTTGAGATGGTATGCGAGTACTTGGAGCTGCCGATATCCGTCGACGTCTTCCTTTTCTTTTTTAACCTTACGAACCCTTCCAAGGAGGGGAAAGCGAGGAAAAGGTTCATGTCCTTCCGTTCTGTCCAAGGACGGAGGATATTCGGCTTGTTCGAGGACTCTTATCATGGGTTCAAAGACAAGTATTTTAAGGTACGGCCGGTTAAGGGTCGACACCCCTTTTGGTTGTCATTGGAAAGAGAACGTCTCATCCCGCGTATTGGAGTTTCGGGACAGGGTCCAATGCTTTTATAAAGGTGACATACAAGGGGATGTCGGCCGTGGACCGAAAAATTGCTGACGTATTGTGGGCTGTTTTTGGGAGAAATCATGTGAATCCCCATCTCCTTATGGGTAGCCGGGAGGTCACCCGGGATTATATTCGTGAGTGGTGCACGAAATTGCAATCACACTTTTGCAACTCCGCACAACTAACCAGCAAGTGCACTGGGTCGTCCAAGTAATACCTTACGTGAGTAAGGGTCGATCCCACGGAGATTGTCGGCTTGAAGCAAGCTATGGTTATCTTGTAAATCTTAGTCAGGATATCAGAAATTATCAGGATTGATTGTAAAAAGCAAAAGAACATAAAACAGGTACTTGAATTGCAGTGATGGAGAATAGGTTGAGGTTTTGGAGATGCTCTGTCTTCTGAACCTCTGCTTTCCTACTGTCTTCTTCTTCAAACACGCAAGGCTCCTTCCATGGCAAGCTGTATGTAGGGTTTCACTGTTGTCAATGGCTACCTCCCATCCTCTCAGTGGAAATGTTCAACGCACCCTGTCACGGCACGGCTATCCATCTGTCGGTTCTCAATCAGGCCGGAATAGAACCCAGTGATTCTTTTGCGTCTGTCACCAACGCCCCGCCTTCAGGAGTTTGAAACTCGTCACAGTCATTCAATCATTGAATCCTACTCAGAATACCACAAACAAGGTTTAGACCTTCCGGATTCTCTTGAATGCCGCCATCA
>NC_029774.3:112570352-112571150 GCF_000817695.3 Arachis duranensis | reverse complement strand
TTGATGAATCTTGGCTTAGTGATCACGGAAAAGCACACCAAACTTAGAGGTTTGCTTGTCCTCAAGCAAAAGAAAGGAAAGAAGAGAGAGAGAGGAAGAGTAAATTTGAATGGTGTGGTGGAATGAGGGAGGGTCAAACGTGTATTTATAAAGTGGGGAGGAGAGATTTCGAAAAAAAAGAAAAATTTGAAAGGAGATTTGAGAAGATATGGAAAGAAATTGAGAAAAGAGTGAGTTTTTTGAACAAAATTTGGGAATGATTTGAGAGATTTGAAGAATGATTTTAGATTTTTGAAGATTTGAAAGTGAATGATGAGAGATTGAAATGTGTTTTTGTAGAAAAGTATGGGTAAGAAAAGGAAAGTTTGAAAAAAATTTGATTTGAAAACAAAATTGTGGTCCCCCCACCTTTCTGGCGTTAGACGCCCAGAATGGCACCCATTCTGGCGTTTAACGCCCATTTGTTGCCCCTTTTGGGCGTTTAACGCCCAGCCAGGTGCCCTGGCTGGCGTTAAACGCCAGAATTCCTTTATCACTGGGCGTTTTTCTAAACGCCCAGGATGCTGCACACCAGGCGTTAAACGCCCAGAATGGTGCCCATTCTGGCGTTTAACGCCCAAAATGGCACCATTCCTGGCGTTAAACGCCCAGAATGGTACCCATTCTGGCGTTTAACGCCCAAAATGCCCATTACTGGCATTTTTCGCCAGTAAGCTCTTTTTCTCTGCTTTTTGAGCTGAATCCTTCTGTAACTCTGTGAATTCCTTCATTTTTGATACTTGCCTCTGTAAGAACAAA
>NC_029774.3:112569278-112570159 GCF_000817695.3 Arachis duranensis | reverse complement strand
TCCTGAAGCTCAACATATCCATATGGTGATACTCCTGTAATCACATACGGACCCCTCCACCGGGATTTGAGTTTTCCTGGAAATAATTTGAGCCTAGAGTTGAAGAGCAAAACTTTTTGTCCTGGCTCAAAGACTCTGGTTGACAACTTCTTGTCATGCCACTTCTTTGCCTTTTCCTTATAAATTTTTGCATTTTCAAAGGCATTGAGTCTGAACTCCTCTAGTTCATTTAGCTGGAGCAATCTTTTTTCACCAGCTAACTGAGCATCCATGTTTAGGAATCTGGTTGCCCAGTAGGCTTTATGTTCCAGTTCCACGGGCAGATGACAGGCCTTTCCATACACCAGTTGGTATGGAGAGGTTCCTATAGGAGTCTTGAATGTTGTTCTGTATGCCCATAGAGCATTATCCAAGCTCTTTGCCCAATCCTTTCTTCGGGCTATCACAATCCGTTCCAGGATTCTTTTTAGCTCTCTGTTAGAGACTTCAGCTTGCCCATTTGTCTGTGGATGATACGGAGTTGCCACTTTGTGGCTAATCCCATATCTAACCATAGCAGAGTATAGCTGTCTATTGTAGAAATGAGTGCCCCCGTCACTGATTATTACTCTGGGAACACCAAACCTGCTGAAGATGTGTTTCTGGAGGAATTTTAGCACGGTCTTGGTATCATTAGTGGGTGTAGCAATTGCTTCTACCCACTTAGATACATAGTTCACTGCCACCAGAATGTAAGTGTTTGAGTATGATGGTGGGAATGGCCCCATGAAGTCAATTCCCCATACATCAAACAATTCTATCTCTAATACCCCTTGTTGAGGCATGGCATATCCGTGAGGCAAGTTACCAGCTCTTTGGCAACTGTCACAGTTACGCACAAA
>NC_029774.3:112567390-112567940 GCF_000817695.3 Arachis duranensis | reverse complement strand
CTGTATGCAAATACTCCGGATGGACATGTGAATGCCGTTTTCTCTTGATCTTTTGGATCTACTGCAATTTGATTATAACCTGAATATCCATCCAGGGAGCAGTAGTATTCATGACCTGCTAGTCTTTCTAGCATCTGGCCTATGAATGGTAAAGGAAAATGATCCTTTCTGGTAGCTGTATTGAGCCTTCTGTAATCAACACACATATGCCACCCTGTGACTGTTCTTGTAGGAACCAGTTTATTTTTTTCATTATGAACCACTGTCATGCCTCCCTTTTTGGGGACAACTTGGATAGGGCTCACCCAGGGGCTATCAGAAATATGATAAATAATCACAGCCTCTAGTAATTTAGTGACCTCTTTCTGCACCACCTCCTTCATGGCTGGATTTAGCCTCCTTTATGGTTGAACCACTGGTTTGGCATTATCCTCCAACAGGATCTTGTGCATGCATCTAGCTGGGCTAATGCCCTTAAGATCACTTATGGACCACCCAAGAGCTGTCTTGTGTGTCCTTAGCACTTGAATCAGTGCTTCCTCTTCCTGTG
>NC_029774.3:112564743-112565771 GCF_000817695.3 Arachis duranensis | reverse complement strand
TAAATGGATTCATTATCCTCTTGTTTAAAGCCTTGGATGTCCAGCCTTAGTTGTGTCATCCTCTTTGGAGGGTAAAAGTGATTCAGGAATTTGTCTGATAACTGTTTCCATGTTTTTATGCTTGCTGTAGGTTGGTTATTCAACCACCTTTTAGCTTGATCTTTTACAGCAAATGGAAACAGTAATAGTCTGTAGACATCCTGATCTACCTCTTTATCATGTACTGTGTCAGCAATTTGTAAGAATTGTGCCAGAAACTCAGTAGGCTCTTCCTGTGGAAGACCGGAATACTGGTAATTTTGCTGCACTATGATAATGAGTTGAGGATTTAGCTCAAAGCTGCTTGCTTTGATGGGAGGTGTACAGATGCTACTCCCACATGCAGCTGTAATGGGGTTAGCATATGACCCCAGAGTCCTTCTGGACTGATCAATTCCACTTAGGTCCATAATGGATAAAGGAAAATGATATGGATTGCAAATAGATAAAATATTTTGTTTTTTTTTGAATTAAACGAAAAAAATAAAATAAAATAAAAGGAAATTAAGATAAAAATTCGAAAATCAAAAAGAAAATAAGATCAAAGCAAATTGAGAACTGAATCAATTAGTTAATTAAAAAGATTTTGAAAAGAGCAATTAGAAAGATATGATTGAAAAATTTTTATGAAAAAGATTTGATTTTTGAAAAGAGGAAAGAGAAAAACAACAAAATGACACCAAACTTAAAACTTTTAGAAATTCAAACACTAATTTTCGAAAATTTTTAAGGGAAAAACACAAAAAGGACACCAAACTTAGAATTTTTATAGATCAAAAAGAGACTAAGGACATGCAAAATCGAAAAACTAAAAGAAAACAAAAGCATGCAATTGACACCAAACTTAAAATAAGAACTAGACTCTAAACCAGCAAAAATAAGCAGTCCTAATCTAAGCAACAAGATAAGCCGTCAGTTGTCCAAACTCAACAATCCCCGGCAACGGCGCCAAAAACTTGGTGCACGAAATTGCAATCACACTTTTGCAA
>NC_029774.3:112564088-112564367 GCF_000817695.3 Arachis duranensis | reverse complement strand
CCGTAATCTATGGTGTGTAGAAACTCCACCGTTGAAAATACATAAGAACAAGGTCTAGGCATGGCCGAATGGCCAGCCTCCCAATGATCTAAGATAGCATCAGAACAAGGATAACTACCCCCAGATATCTCAATACAATAGTAAAAGGTCCTACTTATAGAGAACTAGTAGCCTAAGGTGTACAGAGATGAGTAAATGACATAAAAATCCACTTCCGGGCCCACTTGGTGTGTGCTTGGGCTGAGCAATGAAGCATTTTTGTGTAGAGACTCTTCTTGA
>NC_029774.3:112557027-112564047 GCF_000817695.3 Arachis duranensis | reverse complement strand
TGGAGTTAAACGCCAGCTTTTATGCCAGTTTGGGCGTTTAACTCCAAGTTTTATGCCAGTTCCAGCGTTAAACGCTGGAATTTCTAAGGCTGATTTGCCACACCGGTTTGGGCCATCAAATCTCGGGCAAAGTATGGACTATCATATATTGCTGGAAAGCCCAGGATGTCTACTTTCCAACGCCGTTGAGAGCGCGCCAATTGGGCTTCTGTAGCTCCAGAAAATCCACTTCGAGTGCAGAGAGGTTAGAATCCAACAGCATCTGCAGTCCTTTTCAGTCTCTGAATCAGATTTTTGCTCAGGACCCTCAATTTCAGCCAGAAAATACCTGAAATCACAGAAAAACATACAAACTCATAGTAAAGTCCAGAAAAGTAAATTTTAACTAAAAACTAATAAAAATATACTAAAAACTAACTAGATTATACCAAAAACATACTAAAAACAATGCCAAAAAGCGTATAAATTATCCGCTCATCAGTGAGTCTTTAATGTCGCGTTATTTTTTGCATGGTTGCTTCTTTTGCTTTTGGTTTGCTGACTACTGACTCACTTGTTCGTTTGTTGTTGTAGTGGGGATGTCTGCCGAGGTGACCGGCCTTGAAAACCTGGTCAAGACTTTCTTGGCAGAAAGTGATGGGGAGAAGGCCAAGGAGCAACCGGTGATTCCTTCTGGGAACGAGGGGGAACAAGCGGCGCCCAAACCTCTGGACATCATCATGTCGGACAAACAAGTCAGTGTGACGCGTGATTCCCCCATTCTTGAGGAAGTGGCCGGTACCGGGCACTCGTCTTCCGCTCAACAGGCTGAGGATGATGACTTGAGGGTCATTCCTACCCCCAAAGAGGCAAAGGTCGCATTCCAATCCTGAAGGGGTCCTTACCGTGATGGAGAGAAACTTCGATGCCGGGTCGTTTATAGATTCCCAATTACTACCCAGCACGGAGGAACACTTTCATGGTACCGACCTTGCGGGCAGGCACGGTGGATGTATCACACCTTCTCCGCGGCGCAGCCATAGCTCGGAAAGCTGAGTTCGAGTTGTCGGGTATGGCGTCGCTTCGTCGGAAATTCGAGGCTGCTGCCACGGCCAACAATAAGCTCAAGGCTCAAGTTGAAACAATCCAGGAACAGCTGACCGAAGTGAAGGATAAGCTTAAGACTGCCGAGGAGAAGGCCGCGTCTGTTAAAAGAAGTTGAAGACTGCTGATGCCTCCGTGTCTCGTCTGACCGAGCGGGAGATGACCCTGAAGAGCCAGCTGAGTGCTGTGCAAAGTCGGGTGGTCGCCTTGGAAAAGGAGTGAGATATAGCGGTTACTGCTGCTAAGACTGCTCGAGACGAGTCTGAGGAACTCAAGAAGAAGCACAAGGAGGTTAAAGAGCAAGAAAAGAGTGCGATCTTCATGACCGAAGAAGCTCTTAAGGCTCAGGTGAAGATCGTTGCTCCGGATTTCGACAAGTCGGCGATCGGCATCTTCAAGACGATTAAGGATGGCAAGATTGTCAATATGCCTAGGAAATGATCTCTTTTGCCTTGTGTTTTTTATGGCTTTGTTGTAGAACTTTTGAAACTTTTGTCATACTTTGTTGGCTGTTTGGTCGGTTTGTGGATATATACTTTTTATTTTATATAGTAGTATGTCATTTCCGTTTGCTCGTTGTTCGTTTATTCGTTTACCGTTATGTTGGTATCTTTGGCGAGGCCACGTTGTGCCTTTATTGCTATCATGGCCGTTTATTATGGCTTTTTAACTTGATTGGCTTCCGGGGTGATCAGTCTTGGGGTACCGTGTTGTTGTCCCGCTTATTGTTCGTTATGAGGGACGTATTGTGGTAGGGTGCGTAACAAAGATGGAAAAACAAATTTGTTAAGTGAACATTAATCGGCAGTTAAACAGAGGTATATTCATAGTAAGTGTTTAAACGACAGTGAATCACTAAAATCGTCGAACCGCCTAGCCGGCGTGCTCGAGCTAGGAATAAAATCTTCTCAGGTTACCTGCGTTCCAAGTTCTCGGTATCTCCCTGCCATCGAGCTTCTCCAGTTTGTATGCTCCTTTTCCGAGCACCTCTCTGACCCTGTAGGGTCCTTCCCAGTTTGCCGCGAGCTTTCCTTCCCCTTGGGTCGCGAGCCCTATGTCGTTGCATCGCAGGACCAGGTCATCTTTTTCAAACTCGCTCTTGAGCACTTTGGCGTTATAACGCAGGGCTATACTTTGCTTTAGCGCTACTTCTGTCAAGTGGGCCATCTCCCTTGCCTCATCTACCAGGTCTTTCTCCACCGCTTCTTCCACTCCCTTCAGAAGTAGTCGCGGACTCGACTCGCCAATTTCTACGGGTATCATTGCGTCTACTCCGTACGTCAGGCGGAAGGGGGTTTCTTCCGTGGTGGACTGCTCGGTTGTACGGTAAGACCAAAGAACTGAAGCGAGTTCGTCAGCCCATGCACCTTTCTTGTCACCCAGCCGCTTTTTGAGGCCTTGTAAGATCACCCTATTTACGGACTCGACCTGTCCATTTGTTTGGGGGTGCTCTACTGAAGAGAACTTCTGTTTTATACCCAGGCTGTTGAGGAATTCTATGAACTTCTTGTTAGTGAACTGCGTTCCGTTGTCTGAGTCGACAACTTCTGGGATGCCGAATCGAGTTATCATCTGCCTCCACATGAACTTTCTACAATTGGCTGAGGATAGCTGGCTAGCGCTTCGGCCTCTATTTACTTGGTGTAGTAGTCGATGGCGACTATGAAGTATTTGACTTGCCCTGGGCCAACCGGGAAAGGTCCAAGGAGGTCGACTCCTCATTGGGCGAAGGGTCGGGAGGACGTGAGTAGGCTTAGTTCGGAAGCTGGTGCTCTGTGAAAATTGGCGTTCTATTGACACTTGGTGCATTTTTTCACAAATTCCTTGGAGTCTTTCATCATTGATGGCCAGTAGTATCCAGCTCGGATGAGTTTTCTTGCTAGGGCTTTGCCCCCGATATGGTGGCCGCAATATCTTTCATGGACCTCCCTGAGCACGTAGTCCGTTTGCTCGGGATGTAGGCACTTCAATAGGGGCTGACTAAGTCCCTTTTTGAAAAGTTGTCCTTGTATGGTTGTGTACTTGGCTGCCTCCATTTTCAACGCTTTGGCTGCTTTCTCGTCGTCAGGGAGTCTGCCACTTTTGAGGAAGTCGACGATTGGGTCCAACCAAGAGGGGTTTGCCTTTTTCAGGTGGAGGGTAACTGCCGGTTCCTTTAGCATGCCTTGGATGAGAGATCGGTTGCCTACTCCTAGTTTTGTGCTTGCTAAATTGGATAGGAGATCCGCTCGTGTGTTTCTTTCCCTCGGGACATGTTGGATTGTGATCTCCTCGAACTTGCTACTCAATTCTTTAACCTTTTCCAGGTACTTTTGTAGCAACGAGTCTCTGGCCTGGTAGCTTCCGTTTACCTGCGAGGTGACGACCTGCGAGTCGCTGCACACCTCAAGCCTTGTTACTTCGACTTCACGAGCTAAGGTCAAGCCCCCTAGGAGGGCCTCGTATTCCGCTTGGTTGTTTGATACTGGGAACTTAAATTTGATCGATTGCTCGTATACGACCCCGGCAGGACTTTCCAAGATCACCCCGGCTCCTCCAGACTTTTGGTTAGATGCTCTGTCCACGTGGAGTCTCCACCGCGTGCCCGGTTCCTCGGTGAGGTCTCCCGTTACTTCTACCAGAAAGTCGGCCATTGCCTGTGCCTTGATTACGTGCCGGGGCTCATACTGTAGGTCGTATTGGGAGAGTTCGATGGCCCAAGTTATCATTCTTCCCGCTAGGTCGGGTTTTTGAAGTACCTGGCGGATTCCTTGATCTGTTCTCACAACGATCTGGTGGCCTTAGAAGTATTGCTTTAGTCTGCGGGAAGAGGTCAAGAGCGCCAGTGCCAGTTTCTCTAGTTTGCTATACCTCGTTTTTGCTCCTTGTAGTGCTCTACTCACGAAGTAGATTGGCTGTTGGGCCTTTCCTTCTTCCCGTACCAAGACTGCTGCGAGCGCCCCTTCTGTTATGGCCAAGTATAGGTAAAGCAGTTCCCCGCCTTTGGGCCTCCCGAGTACAGGGGTGCTTCCAGGATCTCTTTGAAGTGTTTGAATTCTTCTTCGTACGTAGGGGTCCATTCGAACGCTATTCCTTTCCTCATTAGATTGAAAAAGGGAAAGGCTTTTTCTACCGACGCTCCGAGGAAGCGGGATAGCCCGGTGAGTCTTCCTGCCAACCTCTGGATGTCTTTGATACATCCTGGGCTTTTCATCTGTAGTATTGCTTGGCATTTTTCGGGATTGGCTTCTACCCCCCTTTGAGTGATCATGAATCCCAGGAATTTTCCGGCCTCCATGGCAAAGGCACATTTGAGCGGGTTGAGCCTCATGCTGTTTTGTCGAAGGGACGCGAACACGTTTCTCAGGTCGCCCAGGAGATCATCTGGTCGGGTAGTCTTAGCGACTATGTCGTCTACATAGACTTCTACCATCTTGCCTATGAGATCGCTGAATATCTTGTTCATCAGTCTCTGGTATGTGGCCCCCGCATTTTTCAAGCCGAAGGGCATCACCTTGTAGCAGTAGATTCCTTTCGGTGTTATGAATGTTGTCTTGTCCTCGTCAGGCCGCTGCATCGGTATCTTGTATTATCCTAGAGCTGTCGCTACCCGTTCCCCCGAAGGGGCGTCTTTCATGGGCTCTTGATTGTGGTTCGGTTCGTCGTGGAGGGGATCTTAACCGCTCGCGGGGGGAGGCAACGGAGGCTGCCCCCTCGAGACCCACCTGGCGGCCTTGGTCCCCTGGACCTGGTACGATCTCCATTCAAGCGTCCCCACAGACGGCACCAATGTTCGGTAGGTCAGGTATCGGACGGTTCAGAGTGATCCTCGTATGGACAGGTGGGGCGCGGCCTGGAGATGGGTCGCAAGGGTGAAAGAGGGAAACCGACGTTCCGAGCTCTCGATAAGGAGGAGGGGGTGTCACCTGCAATGACACTCCGACGCTCAAGTCAGTCGAATGTGCAGGCGAAAAAGGGGATAAAGCAGTATATGACGTACTGTAGCGAAGCTGTCAGGGACGCGTGTTCGGGTTGGCAAACGGGCGCCTTGCTCCTAACCATTTGAGTCGGGTGGTACCCGGGTCGGGCCGGCTTTCATTCAGTTTGGGCCAGGCCGAAACAAATCTAAATAATACAAATTTTCAAATTTTTTCTTTTAACCCATGTTCTTATATTAAATAAATACTTTTAAAATTCTATTATTATTAAAAAATTGTTTGGGGATACCATTGACTCGAGTCCTTGACGTTCCTGGGTTCTGGAGTGTAGGCAACAAGAAAGAAATAAATAGGGGTGTTAAAAATTCTCAAGAGGCGGGGATCCCCGCGGGGACTGCTGGTGGACGAAATTGTGATTCATACTTAAATTGTTGTTCGAAATTGATTCCCCAGTATTGGCCCCAAAAACTTGGTGCTCAATACCATGGTCTAAACATAATTTCACAACTTCGCTCAACTAACCAACAAGTGTACTGGGTCGTCCATGTAATAAACTTTACATGAGTAAGGGTCGATCCCATAGAGATTGTTGGTATGAAGCAAGCTATGGTCATCTTGTAAATCTCAGTCAGGCGGATAATAAATGGTGATAGATTTTTTGAATAATAATAGTAAATAAACTGAAAATAAAGATAGAAATACTTATGTAGATCATCGATGGGAATTTCAGATAGGCGTATGAAGATGCTGTGCTCCTTCTGAATCTCTGCTTTCCTACTGCCTTCATCCAATCCTTCTTACTCCTTTCCATGGCAAGCTGTATGTAGGGCATCACTGTTGTCAATGGCTACATCCCATTGATGAGCGGATAATTTATACGCTTTTTGGCATTGTTTTTAGTATGTTTTTAATATGTTTTAGTTAGTTTTTATTGTATTTTTATTAGTTTTTATTTAAAATTCACTTTTTCTAGACTTTACTATGAGTTTGTGTATTTTTCTGTGATTTCAGGTATTTTCTGGCTGAAATTGAGGGATCTGAGCAAAAATCTGATTCAGAGGCTGAAAAAGGACTGCGGATGCTGTTGGATTCTGACTTCCCTACATTCGAAGTGGATTTTCTGGAGCTACAGAAGTCTAATTGGCACGCTCTCAATTGCGTTGGAAAGTAGACATCCTGGGCTTTTCAGAAATATATAATAGTTCATACTTTGCCCGAGATTTGATGGCCCAAACAGGCGTTCCAAATCAGCTTAAGACTGCCCGGCGTCTAACGCCGGAACTGGCACAGAAGTGGGAGTTAAACGCCCAAACTGGCACAAAAGCTGGCGTTTAACTCCAAGAAAAGTCTCTACACATAGAAGCTTCAATGCTCAGCCCAAGCACACACCAAGTGGGCCCGGAAGTAGATTTTTATGTCATTTACTCATTTTTGTAAACCCTAAGTTACTAGTTCTCTATAAATAGGACCTTTAGCTATTGTATTTTCATCTTTGGATCACTTAGATCTTCGGGGAATCTTTGGATGCCTAGTTCTTAGATCATGGGGGCTGGCCTCTCGGCCATGCTGGTGGACGAAATTGTGATCAACAATAATGGTTCTTTGGCATGTGCCAAAAAAAACTAACTCAGCAATTTCTTTCCACAACTCCGTTCAACTTAACCAGCAAGTGTACTGGGTCATCCAAGTAATACCTTACGTGAGTAAGGGTCGATCCCACAGAGATTGTTGGTATGAAGCAAGCTATGGTTACCTTGTAAATCTCAGTTAGGCAGATTAAATGGTTTTGGGTTTTGAAAATTAATAATAAATAAAAAATAAAAAGGGATAGAAATACTTATGTAAATCAGTAGTGGGAATTTCAGATAGGCGTATGGAGATGTTGTACTCCTCTCGTATCTCTACTTTTTTATTACATTCATCCAATCCTTCTTACTCCTTTCCATGGCAAGCTGTATGTAGGGCATCACCATCATCAATGGCTACTTTTAATCCTCTCGGGAAAATGGTCCTATGCGCT
>NC_029774.3:112556247-112556971 GCF_000817695.3 Arachis duranensis | reverse complement strand
AATGGCTACATCCCATCCTCTCAGTGAAAATGGTCCAAATGCTCTGTCACAGCACGGCTAATCATCTGTCGATTCTCAATCGGGTTGGAGTAGAATCCATTGATTCTTTTGCGTTTGTCATCACGCCCAGCCTTCAGGAGTTTGAAGCTCGTCACAGTCATTCATTACCAGAATCCTACTCGGAATACCATAGACAAGGTTCAGACTTTCCGGATTCTCATGAATGCCGCCATCAATTCTAGCTTATACCACGAAGATTCTGATTAAGGAATCTAAGAGATATGCGCCCGGCCTAAAGTAGAACGGAAGTGGTTGTCAGTCACGTGTGTTCATAGGTGAGAATGATGATGAGTGTCATGGATCATCACATTCATCAAGTTGAAGTGCAACGTATATCTCGGAATAAGAATAAAAGAGAATTGAATAGAAAGTAATAGTAATTGTATTGAAACTTGAGGTACAGCAGAGCTCCACACCCTTAATCTATGGTGTGCAGAAACTCCACTGTTGAAAATATATTAGTAAAAGGTTCAGGCATGGCCGAATGGCCAGCCCCCTAAAACATGATCAATAGCCTCTTAAGATGAAGTATAATACAAAACTGAGACCAAAGATGAAACGTGGTCAAAAGACGACTAATACACTAGTAAAAAGTCTTATTTATACTAAACTAGCTACTAGGGTTTACAAAAGTAAGTAATTGATGCATAAATCCACTTCCGGG
>NC_029774.3:112546570-112555187 GCF_000817695.3 Arachis duranensis | reverse complement strand
ATGGCGCCATTGATGATCACAATTTCGTGCACCAAGTTTTTGGCGCCGTTGCCGGGGAATTAAATGTCCTAACTACAATTTTGCATTTGTTCCCTGCAATAACAGTGTCAAGTTTTGATCCGGCAACAACACCAAGTTTTTGGTGCCGTTGCCGGGGATTGTTCGAGTTTGGACAACTGACGGTTCATCTTGTTGCTTAGATTAGGTTATTTTATTTTATTTTGTTCTTCAGAGTTCTTAAGAATGAAATCTAGAGTTTCAGATGATGTTTTCATCATCACCAAAGCTGATTGATTCTCATCAATTTAGCTCTTGAATGTAATGTCCTACTGAAGCTTGGCTAGCCATGTCTAATTTTGTAATGCCCTGCTGAAGCTTGGCTAGCCATGTCTAATCTTTTTAGACTAAAGCTTTAGACTAACATTGCATGATTCCTGGAAATTCTCATTAAGAATTTTGATATTTTTATTTTCTTTTTCACTCAATTTTCAAAAAATCCAAAAAAATATAACATCTTAAAATCAAAAATATTTTGTGTTTCTTGTTTGAGTCTAGTGTCTAATTTTAAGTTTGGTGTCAATTGCATGTTTCTGTTCTTCTTGCATTTTTCGAATTCATTCATGTGTCTTCATTGATCTTCAAGTTGCTCTTGATGATTTCCTTGCTCTGATCTTTAAATTCTCTTGTCTTGAGTGTTTTGTTGTTTCTCATATGCATTCTCAACTTGTTAGTGTCAATAGTATACAAACTTCTAAGTTTGGTGTCTTGCATGCATTGTTTATACAAACATTCCATCCTCCTCCATGAAATTAAAGAAGATCGAAGAATCATGAGAGAGGAGCAATAAAGGCAAGGAAGAGACATTGAGGAGCTCAAGCACTCCATAAGATCTTCAAGAGGAAGAACAAGCCGCCATCACTAAGGTGGACCCGTTCTTTAATCTCCTTATTCTTTATTTTTCTGTTTTTCGAAAATTATGCTTTATGTTTTATTTATGTTTGTGTCTTATGATCATTAGTGTCTTAGTGTCTATGCCTTAAAGTTATGAATGTCCTATGAATCCATCACCTTTCTTAAATGAAAAATTTTCTTAATTGAAAAAGAGAAAAATTGCATGAATTTCGAATTTTATAACATATTAATTATTTTGATGTGGTGGTAATACTTTTGATTTCTGAATGTATGCTTGAACAGTGCATATGTCTTTTGAATTTGTTGTTCATGAATGTTAAAATTGTTGGCTCTTGAAAGAATGATGAAAAAGGAGACATATTACTGAGAATCTGAAAAATCATAAAAATAATTCTTGAAGCAAGAGAAAGCAGTGAATTCAAAAAAAAAAAAAGAAAAAGAGCAAGCAGAAAAAGCCAATAGCCCTTTAAACCAAAAGGCAAGGGTAAAAATAAAAAGGATCCAAGGTTTTGAGCATCAGTGGATAGGAGGGCACACAGGAATAATATCCTGGCCTAAACTCGAACAATCCCCGACAACGGCGCCAAAAACTTGGTGGACGAAATTGTGATTCATACTTAAATTTTTGTTCGAAATTGATTCCCCAGTAATGGCCCCAAAAACTTGGTGCTCAATACTATGGTCTAAACATAATTTCACAACTTCACTCAACTAACTAGCAAGTGTATTGGGTCGTCCATGTAATAAACCTTACGTGAGTAAGGGTCGATCCCACAGAGATTGTTGGTATGAAGCAAGCTATGGTCATCTTGTAAATCTCAGTCAGGCGGATAATAAATGGTGATAGAGTTTTTGAATAATAATAGTAAACAAACTGAAAATAAAGATAGAAATACTTATGTAGATCATCGATGGGAATTTCAGATAGGCGTATGAAGATGCTGCGCTCCTTCTGAATCTCTGCTTTCCTACTGCCTTCATCCAATCCTTCTTACTCCTTTTCATGGCAAGCTGTATGTAGGGTATCACCGTTGTCAATGGCTACATCCCATTCTCTCATTGAAAAAGGTCCAAATGCTCTGTCACGGCACGGCTAATCATCTGTCGGTTCTCGATCATGTCGGAATAGAATCCCTTGATTCTTTTGCGTTTGTCATCACGCCCAACAATCATGAGTTTAAAGCTCGTCACAGTCATTCAATCCCGGAATCCTACTCGGAATACCACAGAAAAGGTTTAGATTTTCCGGATTCTCATGAATGCCGCCATCAATTCTAGCTTATACCACGAAGACTCTGATCTCACGGAATGGAAGGCTCGGTTGTCAGGCGAGGGCAACCATGCGTCGTGCATCAGGAATCCAAGAGATATACACTCTAGCTTTCGCTTGTAGAATGGAAGTGGTTGTCAGGCACGCGTTCATAGGGACGGATGATGATGAGTGTCACGGATCATCACATCCATCAGGTTGAAGTACGAGTAGTATCTTAGAACAGAAATAAGATTGAAATTGAATAAAAGATAGTAGTAATTGCATTAAAACTCGAGGTACAGTAGAGCTCCACACCCTTAATCTATGGTGTGTAAAAACTCCACTGTTGAAAATACATAAGTGATGAAGGTCCAGGCATGACCGAATGGCCAGCCCCCAAAACATGATCACATGATCAAAATACAATTCAGGATCCAAGATCGGTCAAAAGACCCTGAATACAATAGTAAAAGTTCTATTTATACTAAACTAGCCACTAGGGTTTACAGAAGTAAGTAATTGATGCAGAAATCCACTTTCGGGCCCACTTGGTGTGTGCTTGGGCTAAGCTTGAACTTTACACGTGCAGAGGCTTCTTTTGGAGTTGAACGCCAAGTTGTAACGTACTTTTGGCGTTCAACTCTGGTTTGTGACGTGTTTCTGGCGTTTGACTCCAGAATGCAACTTGGAACTGGTGTTGAGCGCCAGTTTGCGTCATCTAATCCCGAATAAAGTATGGACTATTATATATTGCTGGAAAGCTCTGGATGTCTACTTTCCAACTCCATTGAGAGCGAGCCATTTGGAGTTCTGTAGCTCCAAAAAATCCATTTCGAGTGCAGGGAGGTCAGAATCCAACAGCATCAGTAGTCCTTTGTCAGCCTCCTTATCAGAGTTTTGCTTAGGTCCCTCAATTTCAGCCAGAAAATACCTGAAATCACAGAAAAATACACAAACTCATAGTAAAGTCCAGAAATGTGAATTTAGCATAAAAACTAACGAAAACATCCCTAAAAGTAGCTAGATTATACTAAAAACTATCTAAAAACAATGCCAAAAAGCGTATAAATTATCCGCTCATCAACTGCCCCGAACGGGGCTCCAATAGTGGAGAATTTTTTCCGTGGGGATGGGGATGGGGAGCGAAATTTCTCTGAGACAGGCGCGGGGAGTCGAGCGGGGATCCCCGCTCCATCCCCGATGATTCCCCGAATTTTTTATCTTACTTAATAACCCTTAGTAATTTCACTCATTGAAAAACCCTAGCTCTATTTTTCAAGATTTTATTTTATGGAATATGATTTACTATGTTATATTTCTAGACTTATAATATTGGATAAGATATGTTTGTGTGTTTGTAATAATATTTTGTAGTTTGTTTTTTTTGTCTTTTTTGATATTTTTTATTATAATTTCCATATGAATGTTAAATACAGGGAGATGGGGAATGGTGCCCCGGGGAAAACGTGGAGAATGGGGCCCCGTAGGAAACGCGGAGAATGGGGAAACAAGGCGGGGACGGGGATTAATTCTGGGGCAGAGACGGGGAGCTGGGAGGCATCCTCCGCCCCCGCCCCGGCCCACCCCATTGACATCCCTAGAAATAAAGCAATTGCGGATCTTGGGTATTTTAAAGTGTTCATTCCCCAATTCACCAATTGCATGACAAAAGACATGATAGCTTCAACATTGGGATGGAGAAACTCTGCACTCTCTTTTGTCTTGCCTTCTTTCACTGGTAACTCCTTTCCAAATTTCAACTAGCAATGAAGCTTTCTACCAACATTGGACTGGACTTGGAAGATGGCAAGTTGGGCAAGAGGAGTGACAAGTCTCTTCGAACTAGAAGGCTACCTAAACCCCATAATCAACCCTTCTTTTCTTGCCTTGCCTATTGCCTTTCCTCTTGCAGCATGATTCTCGTTAACAAGTTTGTGCTTTCCAATTATGACTTCAATGCTGGGGTATCCTTAATGTTTTACCAGGTCACCTATTTTATTCCCTTTTAATCATTCTAATGCATGTTTGGTGATAGTGCCTTTTGACTTTTGTGTTATGTCTTGTGTGGTTGCAGAGTTTAATTTCAGTTATTGTTGTTTCTGTACTCGACCTTCTAGAATTCAACATGTTTGGTTAAATTTTGGTTGCTAGTGAATGTTATGTTTCTAGGAATGCTCGTCACTAGCATGTTTAGGTATGCTGATTTTAATTATCTTAGCTGATATGATGCTTTATTTTTGTTTCTCATTGAGTCATTATAATATTTAGATCGTTTTTTCAAATGGGATGGATACTTTTGACTGGTTTATTTTTCTCTTTATCATGTGACTTGTATTATGTGCAGTTTGAAGTACATTAATGTAGCTATGGTAACAATATTGAAGAATGTTACTATTGTCATGACTGCCCTTGGTGAAACATATTTGTTCAAGAAGCACCACGACAGTAGAGTCTGGACTGCTTTATCTCTAATGGTATGTCAAACATCCTTTGACACTAGAGCCTTGTGATCCCTGGAATATTTTGTTTGCGCTATGCTGCTTTGCATATTTCTAGGTGGTTTGTGTATTTCGAATTTCAATCCTTACAATAAAGCCTTTTACTTTGTTATGCCTATGTAATTGTCTGGCTTACAATAGGATACAATGGCATACTTCGATTCCTAGTTTGCTATAACCAACTCTACCTAGTGAAAACGGAAAAAGGGCTTTATTGTTGTAGCTTGTAGGAAGGAAATGTTAGGATTTTGTATTATTCTTTTTTGAATGTACTTTATTTGGGGTATCAGTACTCTTTTTCCATCCCTTTTGGTGCATTGAACATGAACATGGTTTATTCAGTGGTGTTTGTTTTCTATAAAACAGGCCTTATTTATTTTATAAACCATCACAAATTGTTCAATAAGATGACCTGATAGAGTTTCTGTATTTCTGTTGCAGATCCTTTCAGCAATAACTGGAGGGATTACTGATCTTTCTTTTCATGCTACTGGCTATGCTTGGTAGATACTTAACTGTTTCTTAACTGCATCATATTGTGTGAGTATAGACCTTTTGAGATTTGGGGGTAAGCTTTGGTTCAATGGGAGGCATAGTCTTGTGAATTGGTTGGTGGTCATGGGTTCTAGTGGCAGAAGCTGCCCCTCCTGACACCTACAAGGGTTCATTCCTTGTTTGCTAGAAATTTCGTTCGCTGACTAGGGAGTTGAGATATCAAAGTTGACAGTCAATATTAAATTCATTATCATCTGCCCCTGTCTTGCTAAAATCCATTTTCCCCCATCCGAATGATCACTGAACTTTTTTTTGTTTTATTCTGTCAGCATGGTTTTCTTCTTTCTAAAATGATCTGGATATTTAGATACTTTTCTTTTCTTGTTATTAGTATTATATTTCACTGATATATGTTACTCTGGATGAAGTCAGTGAATCATTTTATTCAACTGAGACTTTACAACACTATTCACTTATTCTGAAGAAAGTGGATGCAGCGGGCGTTGATGTTTCAGGTTTGTACTTAATGGAGGGCGCTTATTCCAAAGCAGAGGAAGATTAGTTGACTTTGATAATATGTGTATATTTGTAGATGAGCTCTAATTGTTTGCTTTTGGTAATGCTTAGTTGTTGATTAGTTGCTTATATTTTGTGCTACAGCTGACCCTGCGAAGGGTCATGGACTTAGCAAAGCAAGTCACAAAACCAGGAAATTTGAATGAGTTTACAATGGTATTGTTGAACAACACCCTTTCTCTGACTTTGGGGGTTTTCTTGATTATTGTTTTCAGTGAGATGGACTATCTCTTAAGAACATGAATTTTCTCCGCAATTTTTGAAATAAATATTATGTTGATAGTAGAAGCAAAAGCTACTCACTCTTCTTTAATTGGCAGACCGCTTTTACGATTGCTAGCTTTTGGTTAGTAATGGCCTTTAGTGGATTTTTGGGTCTGGCAGTGAGCTTCTCGTCCATGTGGCTTCTTTATCCCACAGGAGCAACAACTTACAGGTGTGATAAGAGGGAACTGTTCTGGCAGTTTCTCTCAACTATTACAGTTCCTTATCAACATCGAAATTGGAACATTATTCTACGCATATCCAACAACAACAACAAAGCCTTGTCCTACTAGGTGGGGTCGGCTACATGAATCAAACGACGCCATCAAGTTCTGTCATGTATCATGACTATAGCGAGACCGTTTACATGTAGATCTCGTTTGACCACTCTATGGATGGTCTTCTTAGATCTTCCTCTGCCTTTCACCCCTTATCTATCCTCCATCTCATCCACCCTCCTGATTGAGTGCTCGATCGGTCTTCTTCTCACATGTTCAAACCACTTGAGACGCGATTCTACCATCTTTTTCACAATGGGTGCTGTTGTGATGAGTGGATAATTTATACGCTTTTTGGCATTGTTTTTAGTATGTTTTAGTTAGTTTTTATTATATTTTTATTAGTTTTTAGT
The DNA here is from genome assembly GCF_000817695.3 of Arachis duranensis. NCBI lineage: Eukaryota > Viridiplantae > Streptophyta > Magnoliopsida > Fabales > Fabaceae > Arachis > Arachis duranensis. The sequence continues at coordinate 112,548,559 of NC_029774.3, read as the reverse complement.
TAAAATTCACTTTTCTGGACTTTACTATGAGTTTGTGTGTTTTTCTGTGATTTCAGGTATTTTCTGGCTGAAATTGAGGGACCTGAGCAAAAATCTGATTCAGAGGCTGAAAAGGACTGCAGATGCTGTTGGATTCTGACCTCCCTACACTCGAAGTAGATTTTCTGGAGCTACAAAAGCCCAATTGGCGCGCTCTCAATTGCGTTGGAAAGTAGACATCCTGGGATTTCCAGAAATATATAATAGTCTATACTTTGCTCGAGATTTGATGGCCCAAACTGGCGTTCCAAATCAGCTCAAGACTGCCCGGCGTTAAACGCCGGAACTGGCACAAGAATGAGAGTTAAACGCCCAAACTGGCACAAAAGCTGGCATTTAACTCCAAGAAAAGTCTCTACAGATGAAAGCTTCAATGCTCAGTCCAAGCACACACCAAGTGGGCCTGGAAGTGGATTTTTATGTCATTTACTCATCTTTGTAAACCCTAAGCTACTAGTTCTCTACAAATAGGACCTTTTGCTATTGTATTTGACATCTTTTGATCACTTTAGATCTCTAGATCATCTTTAGACGTCTAGTTCTTAGATTATGGGGCTGGCCTCTCGGCCATCCCTAGACCTTGTTCTTATGTATTTTCAACGGTGGAGTTTCTACACACCATAGATTAAGGTGTGGAGCTCTGCTGTACCTCAAGTATTAATGCAATTGCTATTGTTCTTCTATTCAATTCAGCTCATTCTTGTTCTAAGATATTCATTCGCACCCAAGAACATGATGAATGTGATGATTATGTGACGCTCATCATCATTCTCACTTATGAACGCGTGCCTGACAACCACTTCTGTTTTACAAGCAAACAAGGCTTGAATGTTTATCTCTTGGATTTCTTAATCGGAATCTTCGTGGTATAAGCTAGAATTGATGGCGGCCATTCAAGAGAATCCAGAAGGTCTAAACATTGTCTGTGGTATTCTGAGTAGGATTCAAGGATTGAATGACTGTGACGAGCTTCAAACTCCTGAAGGCTGGGCGTTAGTGACAGACGCAAAAGAATCACTGGATTCTATTCCAACCTGATTGAGAACCGACAGATGATTAGCCGTGCTAAATGAATTACATAAGTATCTCTATCTTTATTTTATGCTTTTTTCATAAATCATCTATAACCATTTGAATCTGCCTGACTGAGATTTACAAGATGACCATAGCTTCCTTCATACCAACAATCTCCGTGGGATCGAACCTTACTCGCGTAAGGTTTATTACTTGGACGACCCAGTGCACTTGCTGGTTAGTTGTGCGAAGTTGTGATAAAGAGTTGAGATTGCAATTGAGCGTACCATGTTGATGGCGCCATTGATAATCACAATTTTGTGCACCAAGTTTTTGGCGCCATTACCGGGGATTGTTCAAGTTTGGGCAACTGACGGTTCATCTTGTTGCTCAGATTAAGTAATTTTATTCTTGTTTATAACCATTATTTTCTTTTCAAAAAGTTTTCAAAAAATCTTTCAATAATTTTTCTTTGTTTTTCGTTTTTCCAAAAATAATTTTCGAAAAACCCAAAAAAATTCATAAAATCTTAAAAACTCAAAAATATTTCATGGTTCTTATTTGAATCTAGTGCCAAATTTTAAGTTTTGTGTCAATTGCATGATTTTAACATGATTCCTGGAATTCTTATTAAAAATTTTGAATCTCTTTATTTTCTTTTCCATATAATTTTCGAAAAAACCAAAAAAATCTACAAAATTCATAAAAACCAAAAATATTTCTTGTTTGAGTCTAGTGTCTCATTTTAAGTTTGGTGTCAATTGCATGTTTCTGTTCTTCTTGCATTTTTCGAATTCATTCATGTGTCTTCATTGATCTTCAAGTTGTTCTTGATGATTTACTTGCTCTGATCTTTAAATTCTCTTGTCTTGAGTGTTTTGTTGTTTCTCATATGCATTCTCATTTTGTTAGTGTCAATGGTATACAAACTGCTAA
>NC_029774.3:112544803-112546434 GCF_000817695.3 Arachis duranensis | reverse complement strand
TTTGTGTCTTTTCAAGTCAATAATACAGAGAATTGAAGATTCAGAACATACAGTAGAGGAATTACACAGAAAAAGCTGGGCATTCAAAATGCCCAGTGAGAAAGGAAAACTGGCGTTTAAACGCCAGCCAGGGTGCCTAGCTGGGCGTTTAACGCCCAAAAGGGTAGCATTTTGGACGTTAAACGCCAGAATGGATACCATTCTGGGCGTTTAACGCCAGGATGGCACAAGAGGGAAGATTTTGTTTTTAATGCAAATTTTTTCAAGTTTTCAAAAATTTTCAAAATCAAATATTTTTCAAATCATATCTTTTCAATCATATCTTTTCAAATTTCATAATTTTTCAAAATCAAATCTTTTTCAAATCATATCTTTTCAAATTTAATTTCTCTTCATTTTCAAAAATACTTGCTAACAATTAATGATTTGATTCAAACATTTCAAGTATGTTGCCTTTTCTGTTGAAAAAGGTTTAATGTCTGAATCATATCTTTCAAATTTCTTGTTAGCCAAGTCATTAATTTTCAAAATCAAATCTTTTTTTTAAATTTTTTTCAATCATATCTCTTTAAAACCATAACTTTTCAATCATATCTTTTTAATCACATCTTTTTCAAAATAGTTTTCAATCATATCTCTTTGATTTCCAATTTCAAAATCTTTTTCAAAATCACTTTATTTCTTTCTCAATCTTAGTTTTCGAAAATCAATTAACATTTTTTCAAAATTTCTTTTAATTAATTCACTTTAATTTTCGAAAATTTCTTCCCCTCTTCTCACATCCTTGTATTTATGGACTAACACTCCTCCTCAATGCACAATTCGAACTCTATCTCTCTTGATAAGTTTGAATTCTTCTACCTTCTCCTTTTATTCTTCTTTTCCTCTGACACATCAAGGAATCTCTATACTGTGACATAGAGGATTCCATATTTTCATGTTCTCTTCTCTTTCATATGAGCAGGAGCAAAGACAAAGGCATTCTTGTTGAAGCTGACCCTAAACCTGAAAGGACCTTGAAGCGAAAGCTAAGAGAAGCTAAAGCACAATTCTCTGTAGAGGACCTAACAGAAATCTTCAAAGAAGAGGACATGGCAACCGAAAACAATAACAATGCCAACAATGCAAGGAAGGTGCTAGGTGACTTTACTACACCTACTCCCGACTTCTATGGGAGAAGAATCTCTATCCCTGCCATTGGAGCAAATAACTTTGAGCCTAAGCCTCAATTAGTTTCTCTAATGCAACAGAATTGCAAGTTCCATGGACTTCCATTAGAAGATTCTCATCAGTTTTTAGCTGAGTTCTTGCAAATCTGTGACACTGTCAAGACTAATGGGGTTGACTCTGAGGTCTACAGACTTATGCTATTCCCTTTTGCTGTAAGAGACAGAGCTCAGATATGGTTGGAATCACAACCTAAAGAAAGCCTGAACTCTTGGAAAAAGCTAGTCAATGCCTTCTTGGCAAAGTTCTTTCCACCTCAAAAATTGAGTAAGCTTAGAGTGGAAGTCCAAACCTTCAGACAGAAGGAAGGTGAATCCCTCTATGAAGCTTGGGAAAGATACAAACAATTGATCAGAAAGTGTCCCTCTGACATGCTTTCTGAATGGAGCATCGTAGGTATCTTT
>NC_029774.3:112544486-112544619 GCF_000817695.3 Arachis duranensis | reverse complement strand
TCAATGGAAGAGGTGAATTACATGGGAGAACCCTATGGAAACACCTATAATCCTTCATGGAGAAATCACCCAAATCTCTCATGGAAGGATCAACAGAGACCTCAATAAGGTTTCAACAACAATAATGGTGGGA
>NC_029774.3:112536580-112544389 GCF_000817695.3 Arachis duranensis | reverse complement strand
AGAGAATTCTAAGCAGAGCTACTCTGACTTAGCAACCATGGTCTCTGATCTAATCAAAACCACTCAAAGTTTCATGACTGAAACAAGGTCCTCCATTAGAAACTTGGAGGCACAAGTGGGTCAGCTGAGTAAGAAAGTTACTGAACTCCCTCCTAGTACTCTTCCAAGCAATACAGAAGAGAATCCAAAAGGAGAATGCAAGGCCATTAACATGACCTACATGTCCGAATTTGGAGAGGAGGAAAAGGCAATGAGCGCCACTGAGGAAGGCCTCAATGGACGTTCGCTGGCCTCCAATGAGTTCCCTAATGAGGAACCATGGGAATCTGAGGCTCACACTGAGACCATAGAGATTCCATTGAATTTACTTTTGCCATTCATGAGCTCTGATGAGTATTCTTCCTCTGAAGAGGATGAAGATGTCACTGAAGAGCAAGTTGCCAAATACTTTGGAGCAATCATGAAGTTAAATGACAAGTTATTTGGTAATGAGACTTGGGAGGATGAACCCCCTTTGCTCACTGACGAATGGATTTTTGACGGTTTAGAATTTCACAATTAAAATCTCGTTGTAAAGTATAGTTTCTAAACCAAACAATAATCCTTTCATACAAAAAGTTGTTTGTCACTAGTACAAACCCCTAAAATTTATAAACCGAAGTATTTAGACATCGGGTCGTTCTCCCTAGGAATTACAATGAAGTGTCTTGTTATTGGTTGTGAGTTGTTTTGGGGTTTTGATAAGAGGCATGAAAGTAAATAGTGATAAAAATAAACTAACAACTATAAAAGGCTCTTGGCAAGGTATGAAAATTAGAAGTCCTATCCTAGTTATCCTTCTCAATTGTGATGAGAATTGTTCATTGCTACCACTTAGTTAACCCTTACTAGATAAAGGAAAGTCAAGTGGATGAATTGACTTGAGCCACAAGTTCTAGCCAACTCCCAAGGAAAGACTAGCTTTAGTGCACTCCAAACCAATTAGCAATCTCTCTAATTGTCAATCAACAAAGGAATTAGATAACTCAAGTGTCACTAGTTGAAAGGGAGTAGAAGGAACAATACTAGATCTACAACAAAATGCAAGAACAATCATAAAGGAAATTACAACAAAAGAATAGAAGAAGATGAATCTAACAACAAGGAATTGAAAGGTAGAAGTAGAAGAAAGCAAAGATTAAAACCTAGATCTAAGAACTAATCCTAATCCTAATCCTAATTCTGGAGAGAAGTGAGAGCTTCTCTCTCTAGAAGCTAGTTCTAACTACTAAACTAAACTAATGGTAACTAACTTCTAAAGTGTGAAGTATATCCATTCCCCCTTCAATCCTTGGCTTAAATAGCATTAGAAATGAGTTGGATTGGGCCCACAAGGCTTCTAAAATCGCTGGCCACATGTTGCATTAAGTGAACCAGATGGCAGCAACGGCGCGTGCGCGTACTTTGCGTGTGCGCACCACCATACGTGTAGCAACTATGGCAAATCTTATATCGTTTCGAAGCCCCGGATGTTATCTTTCTAACCCAACTAAAACCGCATCATTTGGACCTCTTTAGCTCAAGTTATGGTCGTTTAAGTGCGAAGAGGTCGGCTTGACAGCTTTCCGGTTTTTTCATTTCTTCATGAATTCTCCAACTTTTCATGCTTCTTTCTTCATTCCCTTGATCCAATCTTTGCCTCCTAACCTTAAATCACTTAACAAACATATCAAGGCATCTAATGGAATCAAGGTGAATTAGATTTAGCTGTTTTAAGTCCTAAAAAGTATGTTTTCACTCTTAAGCACAATTAAAGGAGAATATACAAAACCATGCTATTTCATTGAATAAATGTGGGTGAAAGGTGATAAAATCCCCTAAAATCAATAGAAGATAAACCCTACAAATGGGGTTTGTCAACCTCCCCACACTTAGACCTTAGCATGTCCTCATGCTAAACCAAGAGAAAGCAAAGGGATCAACATTTATTCAATGTAAATAAACTATATGCAACCTAAACTATATGCAACTAAATGCGAAATGGTTTTACCTACTTGGTTAAAAATAAATCAATCTCCAAGACATATATGCACAAATAGGGCCAAGATCATGTAACGATTCATGAGTCCTACCAATTCGAATATCAAAATGGAGTTCAAGTAGACTTGCAAGAAGAACGCTCATGAAAGCCGGGAATCAAGGAATTGAGCATCGAACCCTCACCGGAAGTGTTTGCACTCTAGTCGCTCGGTGTTTGGGGTTGATTCTCTCAATTCTCCCCTAATCATGCTTTCCAAGATTTGTTTTTCATCTAACAATCAACAATTATTCAATGCATGCATACATGTATCATGAGGTCTTTTCTTTAGGTTGTAATGGGGCTAGGGTCAAGGTAGGATCATATATGGCTAGTGGACTTAGGATTTGAATCTTTGATTAACTTAAACTTTCCCACCTAACCTATATAATGACCTATACAATTAAGTACTAATCTAACTACCCATTCCTCACTTTTTCACATACTCATGCATTTTCTTTTCATTTCACAACACTTATGCATTAATTCTTATTGAGCTTCACTTTGGGGCATTTTGTCCCCTTTATTGCTTTTTTTTTCTTTTTTTCTATATACATTTTTTCTTCTTTTCTTTTCTTTTTCTTTTTCACTTTTATTTCTTTTTTTTTCTTTTCATTTTTTTTCTTTTTTTTTCTTTCAAACTATATACAAGAACATCAATGCATAAGGTCTATACATTTAATCAATACACGAGCATGTACCCCAATTCCCAATATTTTCAATAATAATACAAAATTACCCTTTTATTCACCCAATGTCCCAAGGTTCCCACACTTGAATGATACTCACACACACTAGCCTAAGCTAGTCAAAGATCCAAATTAAGGACATTTATTGTTTTTCGCTTTAAGGCTTGTAATGTGCTAAATTAAGAACAAGTGGGTTAAGCGTAGGCTCAAATTGGCTAACAAAGGAATATAAAAGGTTGGCTATTTGGGTAAGTAAGCTAATGAAATGATGGCCTCAATCATATAAATGCATGAATACACAAAATAATGGACATAAAGAATCAAACAAATCAAAGATTACAATTATAGAAAGAGAATAATGCACACAAGAAGGAAAAATAAGTGGTTATAAGATGTAACCACACAATTAGGCTCAAAACTCACTTGCTTGTGTTCTTAGCTCAAAACCATGTTCCGAAATAAATTCTTTCAAGCAAGTTCCACAGAAATTTTTCAAATTGGTAGGTTGCCCTAAAACAGTTTCTTGGGAAAGAAATCATCACCCTAACCAAGTAGTCCTAATAAGGAGAGGGTAGTAAAATATGTACAAATTCTAACTAACATGCAACCTATCATGCAAATGCAATAGCTAATCTAACAAAGAAAATAAAAATTTGGTGTTGAAAAGGAAATTGTTACCCATGGAGATCGGTCGGACGACCTCCCCACACTTGAAGATTGCACCGTCCTCGGTGCATGCAAAGAAGAGCAATGTGGACGGGTTGCTACAATTGATGAGCTCCTTCAAAAGGTTGTGCGGATGACTTGTTTGTTGCCCCCTACGAAAGCTTTTCCTTTCTCCCTCCTTGGTGGCCAACCTAGAAGGAAAGAAAAGGAAAGAAAATTAAGCCTATAACAAAGATATCAAAGCAAATAGAACATAGGCGGGGGCTAATGCCAAATAAAGGTATGGTTCTCTATTACATGGTAGCTACAACATGTAGAGGAGGAAACAATAAGAGAAAATGGCATATCAATGATACTTGATGCAAGAGTAGGGTCAAAGCATGAAGAGCATGATGAGCATCAAGTTCGAGCAAGAGAGAGTGGGCCATGAAAGACAATATAAGGTCAAATCAATGCACAAAGAACATAAGATTCATACAAAATGAAGCATTGATTTAAAAGTTTCATCACCCAACAATATTAACCAAGTCAAGAGGCACCAAAAGAATGCAAGAATTTCTCAACAATTGAGTGTAAGAATCCAACACCATTATTGAAATGACTAAAAAATGAAAACATACTACAAAAACTGAATGAAAATGGGAAGAGTAGAAGTATGCGAATGTGCTAAGCAAAAGAAAATGGTAGGGGAGAAAAAAAACTCTTTTTTTTTTACCGACGCGTACGCGTCATGCACGTTTACGCGTCGATGGGTATATTAGTCGAAGGACGCGTACGCGCCAAGTGCGCGCACGCGTGCATCGAGTTAGGCCGGAGGCATAGTTTCGGCTCAAGTCTGGCACAACTCTCGGGTAAAAGTACCAGGAGTATGGATCGTGCAATCGACGCGCACGCGCACAATGTGCGTGCGCGTGCATTGCGAATTTAAGATGATGTGCACGTACGCGCCAGGTGCGCGCACGCGTGCATAGGCTTGTGCCTTAGGCCCAATGTTTGCACAGTGCAGGCCTAACTCTCGGGTTTTTGGCTGGAGGTAAAATTTTGCATCCACGCGTACGCGTACAGTGCGCATCCGCGTGGATGATCGAAAATGCTCACGTGCGCGTCCGCGTCATGTGCGCGAACGCGTGGGTGGTGTTCTGTTTTTCAAATTTTTTTTTTCAAGTTCTTGCACCAATCCAAGCATTCCAAACCTCCAAACAGCTACCAAAACACCCTAGAACCTTATTCAACATACTATATTACTAACTAAACTCAATAAAACAATAAAAACAAGAAATTAACTAATTCTACCAATATGTACAAAGAAAGAAAATGAAAAGATGTTACCATGGTGGGGTGTCTCCCACCTAGCACTTTTGTTTATTGTCCTTAAGTTGGACTTATGGGGAGCTCCTCATCAAGGTGGCTTGTGCTTGTATTCATCTTGGAACTCCCACCAATGCTTGGTTCTCCATTGTTCCCCAAGATTTCTCATGGATTGAGCCAAGTGTTGATGGAGTTCTTCACAAGCTTGGGGCTCCCAAAGTTGATCCTTTTTTTCTAATCCGGGATCCCACACTTTATTTTCACACCCGTCTTGAGGTTGATCATCATTATTAGTCCAACCGGGTGGTGAGTAAGGCGAATTCTCTATAAAGTGCCCAACAATCCTCCTAGCCATCTATTTGAGCACTACTCCAACCTTTATATCTCATGTTTGATGCATCAACCATAATGAGTCTTGATTTACAACGCCAACCACGAAACATATTTTGCTTACGCTTCATCCCACAAAGCATCCTAAGTTGACCATCCGTTTCAAGCAAGCCATACTCAAGTGGGACAATAAAGCTAATAGAAATGAATTTTACCCACTCAAGTGAAGGAGTAGATGACAACCTAGGTAAAGAAGCTTCTAAGGGTCTTGACAAAGCGTATCCAACTCTCGTCCTCCTTTTTTCTAAGGATCTCCACCTCCTCACAAGATCTCTTAATCTCAATCTTTTGTTCAACAGTTTTATCTAAACCTTTTCCTTTACTCAAATCATAATAGGGAGGGTGAGAAAAATTTACCTCCTCAACGCTTTCAAATTCAACGGGAGAAGGTTCTTCATGCTCAAAGGATTTTTCACCACTAAGACTTGATGCTTGATCTTCATCACCAAGGGAACTCAATCCTTGTCCATTTTGGACAAGAATTCATCAATGATGGAGTCTTCCTCTTGATCGACCTCCTTAAGATCTCTAACTATGACATACCGTGGGGGTTGTACACCCTTCTCAACATCAATATCAAGCTTCTTAGAGGGAGGTTCTTGAGATACCCATGGTGGTTCTGCATCTCCTAAGTCTTCAACCACTTCTTCCTTTTCTTTAACAACCCTGGCTTCCTCCAATTGTTCCAATACAAAGCAACTTCCTTCATTTCCCACCGGAATTTCCAATCTCTCCTTCATGCTATGTTCTTCATTTGATTCTCCACATGTAGTCATGGGAGTTCCTTGAGTGTTCAAGCATTGGGAGGCTAATTGATTTGTTACCGCATCCAAGGCGGCCATGAAATTTTGCACATCCCTTGTCATCTCTTCTTGCCCTTTGACAAGAACACCAAGGGTTTGATTCATTAGAGATTGGGGTGGATGGAAGGATTCATCATTTTGGGGGGAGGGTTCATAGTAGGAAGATGGTTCTTGGTAGAATTGTGGTGGTTCAATATTTTCCATTCTTTCCACTTGTTGCACAACACACTCCATGGTTGCTTGAAATTGATCTAATGCTTCCTTGAGACGATCCCTTGACTCTTGTTCCTCTTGGATAATATGATTAGGATCATGTGGCTCTTGGTTCAGTGGATATGAGTATTCTTCCATGGAAGGTTGTAGTGGAAAGTAGTATTCATCTTGTGGTTAAAAATTTTCATTTATTGGAGGTGATTCATCTTGGTAATAATATGGAGGGGGTAGCTCTTGAAAATATTGATGTTGGAGTGGTGGTGGCTCTATGTGTGGTTCATATGGCTCATATGGTTGTTGGTAGGATGGATATGGGCTAGGGTCATATGAAGGTGGTTGGTAAGAAGGGGCTTGTGAGTATGGTTGAGAGTTATGTTGAAGGTATGGATCATAGGCATATGGTGGTGGTTCTTGAAAGTCACAAGGCGATTCACCATAGCCATTGGATTGGTATGTATCATAGAATGGCTCTTCTTCATAGTGCATTGGTGGGGGTTGTTTCCATGAGGATTGATCATAAGCATATGGCTCCTCCCACCTTTGGTTATCCCATCCTTGATACATATCTTCATTGTAATCTCCACTTCCTACAACATAGTTGTAATCACACTCATAGCCAAAATGAGAATTCATGGTGAAAAGAGAAAATAAAAACAAAAACTACTAAGAAATAATGAAACAAAGTCCTAACTAGCAAGCAATCCGAAAAAAATCAAGCTATTCACAATATTCACATATATACAATAACCAATAACATAACACCATTGCAATTCCCCGGCAACGGCGCCATTTTGATGAATGGATTTTTGACGGTTTAGAATTTCACAATTAAAATCTCGTTGTAAAGTATAGTTTCTAAACCAAACAATAATCCTTTCATACAAAAAGTTGTTTGTCACTAGTACAAACCCCTAAAATTTATAAACCGAAGTATTTAGACCTCGGGTCGTTCTCCCTAGGAATTACAATGAAGTGTCTTGTTATTGGTTGTGAGTTGTTTTAGGGTTTTGATAAGAGGCATGAAAGTAAATGGCGATAAAAATAAACTAACAACTATAAAAGGCTCTTGGCAAGAAGATATGAGAACTAGAAGTCCTATCCTAGTTATCCTTCTCAATTGTGATGAGAATTGTTCATTGCTACCACTTATTTAACCCTTATTAAATAAAGAAAAGTCAAGTGGATGAATTAACTTGAGCCACAAGTTCTAGCCAACTCCCAAGGAAGGACTAGCTTTAGTGCACTCCAAACCAATTAGCAATCTCTCCAATTGTCAATCAACAAAGGAATTAGATAACTCAAGTGTCACTAGTTACTCTACCTAGGCCAAGAGGAACAAAATCTACACTAAAACTAAAGAGACATTTTAACAAACACATAAAGTGAAATAAAAGTAAACAACATAAATTGCAAGAATTAAAGAGAGATCTAACTACAAAGGCAAGAGATTAACAATGGAAAAGCAAAGAAGAACAATTATTATGAATTACCTCTTATTGAATTGAAAGAATGTAGAGGGAGCAATACTAGATCTACAACAAAATGTAAGAACAACATAAAGGAAATTACAACAAAAGAGTAGAAGAAGATGAATGCAACTACAAAGAATTGAAAGGTAGAAGTAGAAGAAAGCAAAGATTAAAATCTAGATCTAAGAACTAATCCTAATCCTAATCCTAATTCT
>NC_029774.3:112535672-112536564 GCF_000817695.3 Arachis duranensis | reverse complement strand
GCCCCGGATGTTAGCTTTCTAACCCAACTAGAACCGCATCATTTGGACCTCTGTAGCTCAAGTTATGGTCATTTAAGTGCGAAGAGGTCGGCTTGACAGCTTTCCGGTTTTTTCATTTCTTCATGAATTCTCCAACTTTTCATGCTTCTTTCTTCATTCCCTTGATCCAATCTTTGCCTCCTAACCTTAAATCACTTAACAAACATATCAAGGCATCTAATGGAATCAAGGTGAATTAGATTTAGCTGTTTTAAGTCCTAAAAAGCATGTTTTCACTCTTAAGCACAATTAAAGGAGAATATACAAAACCATGCTATTTCATTGAATAAATGTGGGTGAAAGGTGATAAAATCCCCTAAAATCAATACAAGATAAACTCTACAAATGGGGTTTGTCACTCACCAAAGAATTGGATGACTTGTCTAGGCAGAAACTACCTCAAAAGAGACAAGATCCTGGGAAGTTCTCAATACCTTGTGCCATAGGCACCATGACCTTCAAGAAGGCCTTGTATGACCTAGGGTCAAGTGTAAACCTCATGCCTCTCTCTGTAATGGAGAAGCTAGGGATCTTTGAGGTACAAGCTGTAAGAATCTCACTAGAGATGGCAGACAATTCAAGAAAACAAGCTTATGGGCTTGTAGAGGATGTTCTGGTAAAGATTGAAAACCATTACATCCCTGCTGATTTCATAGTCCTAGAAACTGGGAAGTGCATGGATGAATCCATCATCTTTGGCAGACCCTTCCTAGCCACAGCAAAGGCTGTGATTGATGTTGACAGAGGAGAATTGATCATTCAAGTGAATGAAGAATCCCTTGTGTTTTAGGCTCAAGGATATCCCTCTGTAACCATGGAGAGGAAGCATGAAGAGCTTCTCTCAAAACAGAGC
>NC_029774.3:112534389-112535542 GCF_000817695.3 Arachis duranensis | reverse complement strand
TCAAACTCTAAGTTTGGTGTTGGGAGGTTCCAACATTGCTCTGAGCATATGTGAGGCTCCATGAGAGCCCACTGTCAAGCTACTGACATTAAAGAAGCGCTTGTTGGGAGGCAACCCAATGTTATATTTATCTATTTTTCCTTTGTTATTTTATGTTTTCTGTAGGTTGATGATCATGGAAAGTCACAAAATCAATTGAAAAAGAAAAATAGAATGAAAAATAGAAAGAAAAATAGCACACCCTGGAGGAAGACCTTGCTGGCGTTTAAACGCCAGTAAGGGCAGCAAATGGGCGTTTAACGCCCAGTCTGGCACCATTCTGGGCGTTTAACGTCAGAAAGGGGCACCAGACTGGCATTAAATGCCAGGAAAGGGCAAGAAGTTGGCGTTAAACACCAGAAATGGGCACCAGCCCGGCGTTTATCGCCAGAATTGGCATAAAGAGCATTTTTGCTCGCCACTTGGTGCAGGGATGAATTTTCCTTGACACCTCAGGATCTGTGGACCCCACAGGATCCCCACCTACCTCACCATTCAAATTCAAAACACTTTCCCTCCCAAACCTACCCTCACATAGCCGAACCTTACCTCTCTCTCCACTCCTATATAAACCCATCTTCACTCCTTCATTTTCACACAACCTAAACACTACTTATTCCCCTTAGCCGAACCACAAAGCCTCCTCCATCTCCTTCATTTCTTCTTCTTCTACTCTCTTCTTTCTTCTTTTGCTCGAGGACGAGCAAACCTTTTAAGTTTGGTGTGGTAAAAGCATTGTTTTTCCATAACCATTTATGGCATCCAAGGCCGGAGAAGCCTCTAGAAAGAGGAAAGGGAAGGCAAAAGCTTCCACCTCCGAGTCATGGGAGATGGAGAGATTCATCTCAAGGGTGCATCAAGACCACTTCTATGAAGTTGTGGCCATGAAGAAGGTGATCCCCGAGGTCCCTTTCAAACTCAAAAAGAGTGAATATCCAGAGATCCGACATGAGATCCGAAGAAGAGGTTGGGAAGTTCTTACCAACCCCATTCAACAAGTCGGAATCTTAATGGTTCAAGAGTTCTATGCCAATGCATGGATCACCAAGAACCATGATCAAAGTGTGAACCCGGACCCAAAGAATTGGCTTACAATGGTTCGGGGGAAATACTT
>NC_029774.3:112513677-112534155 GCF_000817695.3 Arachis duranensis | reverse complement strand
AGAGGCATGAAAGATAAATGGCAAGAAAGTAAACTAATAACTATAAAAGGCTCTTGGCAAGGTATGAAAATTAGAAGTCCTATCCTAGTTATCCTTCTCAATTGTGATGAGAATTGTTCATTGCTACCACTTAGTTAACCCTTACTAAATAAAGGAAAGTCAAGTGGATGAATTGACTTGAGCCACAAGTCCTAGCCAACTCCCAAGGAAAGACTAGCTTTAGTGCACTCCAAACCAATTAGCAATCTCTCCAATTACCAATCAACAAAGGAATTAGACAACTCAAGTGTCACTAATTACTCTACCTAGGCCAAGAGGAACAAAATCTACACTATATCTAGAAGAGGCATTTCAACAAACACATAAAAGGCAATAAAAGTAAACAACATAAATTGCAAGAATTAAAGAGAGATCTAACTACAAAGGCAAGAGGTCCACAATAGGAAACCAAATCAATCATGAAACAACAAAGAACTTACCAATTGCATTGAAGGAGAAATGTAAATCTACAAAAGAGAATTCACAAACTACAAACAAAGAAATTACATTAGAAGAAGAATTCTACAACTACAATAGAGGAGAGGAATGAAATTGGAAGAGAGAAAAAGAAGAAATAGATCTAGATCTAAGAACTAACCTAATCCTAATTCTAGAGAGAAGAGAGAGCTTCTCTCTCTAGAAACTAACTAAAAGCTAAACTAAAACTAATGGTCAAAAATATGAAAGTCTCCCCATTCCCCCTTCAATCCGTGGCTTAAATAGCATCAGAAATGAGTTGGATTGGGCCCACAAGGCTTCTAAAATCGCTTGCCATGTTTTGCTTTAAGTGAACCAGGTGGCAGCAACGGTGCGTGCGCGTACTATACGCGTGCGCGCCACCATACGTATAGCAAGTATGGCAAATCTTATATCGTTTCGAAGCCCCGGATGTTAGCTTTCTAACCCAATTGGAACCGCATCATTTGGACCTCTGTAGCTCAAGTTATGGTCATTTAAATGCGAAGAGGTCGGCTTGACAGCTTTCCGGTTCTTTCATTTCTTCATGAGTTCTCCAACTTTACATGCTTTTTCTTCATTCCCTTGATCCAATCTTTGCCTCCTAAATCTGAAATCACTTAGCAAACATATCAAGGAATCTAATGGAATCAAGGTAAATTACATTTAGCTATTTTAAGACCTAAAAAGCATGTTTTCACTCTCAAGCACAATTAAAGGAGAATATACAAAACCATGCTATTTTATTGAGTAAATGTGGGTAAAAGGTGATAAAATCCCCTAAATTCAATACAAGATAAACCGTCAAATTGGGGTTTGTCAAGAGGAAGTAGAAGTTCATGAGGTTATATCCCAAGAACTTTATAAGGTGGCGGACAAGTCCTCTACCTTGACAAGGTTAGCCTTTCCTCATCTCATTTGTTACCTCTGTTATTCAGTTGGAGTTGACATAGAGGGAGATACCCTCATTGATGAGGATAAGCCCATCACTAAGAAAAAGATGGAGCAAACAAGAGACCCCTCTCATCATGAAATCCCTGAGATGCCTCAAGGGATGCACTTTCCTCCACAAAACTATTAGGAGCAAATCAATACCTCCCTAGGAGAATTGAGTTCCAACATGGGACAACTAAGGGTGGAGCACCAAGAACATTCCATCCTCCTCCATGAAATTAGAGAAGATCAAAGAATCATGAAAGAGGAGCAATAAAGGCAAGGAAGAGACATTGAGGAGTTCAACCACTCCATAAGATCTTCAAGAGGAAGAACAATCCGCCATCACTAAGGTGGACCCATTCTTTAATCTCCTTGTTCTTTATTTTTCTGTTTTTCAAAAAAATCATGCTTATGTCTATTCATGTTTGTGTCTTATGATCATTAGTGTCTTAGTGTCTATGCCTTAAAGTTATGAATGTCCTACGAATCCATCACCTTTCTTGAATGAAAAATGTTCTTAATTGAAAAAGAGAAGAATTGCATGAATTTTAAATTTTATAACAGATTAATTATTTTGATGTGGTAGCAATATTTTGGTTTCTAAATGTATGCTTGAACACTGCATAAATCTTTTGAATTTGTTGTTCATGAATGTTGGCTCTTGAAAGAATGATGAAAAAGAAGACATGTTACTGAGGATCTGGAAAATCATAAAAATGATTCTTGAAGCAAGAAAAAGCAGTGAATACAAAAAAAAAGAAAGAGAAAAACGAAAAAAAAGAGAGAAAAGAAAAAAAATAAAGTTGTGATCCAAAGCAAAAAGAGTGTGCTTAAGAACCCTGGACACCTCTAATTGGGACTCTAGCAAAGCTGAGTCACAATCTGAAAAGGTTCACCCAGTTATGTGTCTGTGGCATGTATGTATCCGGTGGTAATACTGGAAGACAGAGTGCTTTGGGCCACGACCAAGACTCATAAAGTAGCTGTGTTCAAGAATCATCATACTTAACTAGGAGAATCAATAACACTATCTGGATTCTGAGTTCCTATAGAAGCCAATCATTCTGAATTTCAAAGGATAGAGTGAGATGCCAAAACTATTCAGAGGCAAAAAGCTAAAGCCCCGCTCATCTAATTAATACTGATCTTCATAGATGTTTTTGGAGTTCATTGCATATTCTCTTCTTTTTATCTTATTTGATTTTCAGTTGCTCGGGGACAAGCAACAATTTAAGTTTGGTGTTGTGATGAGCGGATAATTTATACGCTTTTTGGCATTGTTTTTAGTATGTTTTAGTTAGTTTTTAGTATATTTTTAATAGTTTTTAGTTAATATTCACTTTTCTAGACTTTACTATGAGTTTGTGTATTTTTCTATGATTTCAGTTATTTTCTGGCTGAAATTGAGGGACCTGAGCAAAAATCTGATTCAGAGGCTAAAAAGGACCGCAGATGCTGTTGGATTCTGACCTCCCTGCACTCGAAGTAGATTTTCTAGAGCTACAGAAACCCAATTGGCGCGCTCTCAACAGCGTTGGAAAGTAGACATCCTGGGCTTTCCAGCAATATATAATAGTCCATACTTTACCCGAGATTTGATGGCCCAAACTGGCGTTCCAAATCAGCTCAAAATTGCCCGGCGTTAAACGTCGGAACTGGCACAAGAATGGGAGTTAAACGCCCAAATTGGCACAAAAGCTGGCGTTTAACTCCAAGAGAAGTCTCTACACAAAAATGCTTCAATGCTCAGCCCAAGCACACACCAAGTGGGCCCGGAAGTGGATTTTTATGTCATTTACTCATCCTTGTAAACCCTAGACTACTAGTTCTCTACAAATAGGACCTTTTACTATTGTATTCTTATCTTGGTAGCTATCTTTATTCTTATGCTATCTTAGATCATGGGGGCTGGCCTCACGGCCATGCGGGATCTTTGTGGTATAAGCTAGAATTGATGGCGGCATTCAAGTGAATCTGGAAGGTCTAAACCTTGTTTGTGGTATTCTGAGTAGGATTCAATGATTGAATGACTGTGACGAGCTTCAAACTCCTGAAGGCTGGGCGTTAGTGACAGACGCAAAAGAATCAATGGATTCTATTCCAACCTGATTGAGAACCGACAGATGATTAGCCGTGCCGTGACAGGGTGCGTAGAATATTTTCACTGAGAGGATGGGAGGTAGCCACTGACAACGGTGAAACCCTACATACAGCTTGCCATGGAAAGGAGTAAGAAGGATTGGATGAAGACAGTAGGAAAGCAGAGAGACGAAAGGGACAAAGCATCTCCATTCGCTTATCTGAAATTCTCACCAATGAATTACATAAGTATCTCTATCTTTATGCTTTATTCATATATCATCCATAACCATTTGAATCTGCCTGACTAATATTTACAAGGTGACCATAGCTTGCTTCATACCAACAATCTCCGTGGGATCGACCCTTACTCGCGTAAGGTTTATTACTTGGACGACCCAGTGCACTTGCTGGTTAGTTGTGCGAAGTTGTGATAAAGAATTGAGATTACAATTGTGCGTACCATGTTGATGGCGCCATTGATGATCACAATTTCGTGCACCACCAGTCTTATGTCAAGTGTTCGAATTTCAACTTTCCAAACTTCCGCATCGATAGCTGTGTCGTAAAGAACTAACGTATCGCTTGCTATATCTTGGAATCGCACGTGACATTGAAATAGACACGAGTTTGCTTAAAAGGATTCAAATCTTAGGCAGAAAAGAGCAAACATCATAGATGGTGTTCGTAAGAATTCGGAGAGATGCGTAGGATCGCAACTAAATATGGATATACAAAAACAGTGAAGCATGCCAAAAAGAGAATTAATCACATCTTAGCAAGGAAATCTGAATCAAGAAACTTCGATAGAACAATAAAAGAAAAAATGGTGTATGAAGTCAAAACAAGTTTATGTTGGATCAAAGAAGTACGAAGTTCACAAGAGATGGCCACTAAAATCGATGGTAATATTCCCAAAGATTTAAGAGAATGACCGATGAGCGGATAATTTATACGCTTTTTGGCATTGTTTTTACATAGTTTTTAGTATGATTTAGTTAGTTTTTAGCATATTTTTATTAGTTTTTAAGCAAAATTCACATTTCTGGACTTTACTATGAGTTTGCAAATTTTTCTGTGATTTCAGGTATTTTCTGGTTGAAATTGAGGGACCTGAGCAAAAATCTGATTCAAAGGCTGACAAAGGACTGTAGATGCTGTTGGATTCTGACCTCCCTACACTCGAAGTGGATTTTATGGAGTTAGAGAACTCCAAATGGTGCGCTCTCAGATGCCTTAGAAAGTAGACATCCAGGGTTTTCCAGAAATATATAATAGTCCATACTTTGCGCGAGTTTTGACGATGTAAAATGGCGTCAAAACACCAGCTCTCTGCCCTTTTCTGGCATCAAAACGCTAGAATTGGAATAAAAGTTGGAGGTAAACGCCCAAACTGGCACTAAAGCTAGTGTTTAACTCCAAGGAAGACCTCTACACGTGAAAGCTTCAATGCTCAGCCCAAGCACACACCAAGTGGGCCCGAAAGTAGATTTCTGCATCATTTATTCATTTCTGTAACCCTAGTAACTAGTTTAGTATAAATAGAACTTTTTACTATTGTACTAGGGGTCTTTTTCCCTATTTTCGAATTCAGATGCCATTTGGGGAGGCTGGCCATTTGGCCATGCCTAGACCTTGTTCTTATGTATTTTCAACGGTGGAGTTTCTACACACCATAGATTAAGGTGTGGAGCTCTGCTGTTCCTCGAGTATTAATGCAATTACTACTATTTTCTATTCAATTCATGCTTATTCCTATTCTAAGATATTCACTTGCACTTCAACATGATGAATGTGATGATTCGTGACACTCATCACTATTCTCAACCTATGAACGCGTGCCTGACAACAACTTCTGTTCTACCTTAGATCGAGCGTATATCCCTTAGCCTCCATTCCGAAAGA
This sequence comes from Arachis duranensis, assembly GCF_000817695.3. Lineage (NCBI taxonomy): Eukaryota > Viridiplantae > Streptophyta > Magnoliopsida > Fabales > Fabaceae > Arachis > Arachis duranensis. Next base: position 112,528,740 of record NC_029774.3, on the reverse strand, counting down.
TCGGAGCCTTCGTGGTATAAGCTAGAATTATTGGCATTCCTGAGATCCGGAAAGTCTAAACCTTGTCTGTGGTATTCCGAGTAGGATTTGGGAAGGGAAGACTGTGACGAGCTTCAAACTCACGAGTGTTGGGCATAGTGACAGATGCAAAAGGATCATTGGATTCTATTCCAACATGATCGAGAACCGACAGATGATTAGCCATACGGTGACAGCGCATTTGGACCATTTTCACTGAGAGGATGGGAAGTAGCCATTGACAACGGTGATGCCCAACATACAGCTTACCATGGAAATGAGTATGAAGGATTGGATGAATGCAGTAGGAAAGCAGATATTTAAGAGGGATGAAGCATCTCCATACGCTTATCGGAAATTCACACAATAATTTACATAAGTATCTCTATCTTTATTTTCTGTTTATTTGCTTTTTAATTATCAAAACTCCATAACCCATTTGAATCCGCCTGACTGAGATTTACAAGGTGACCATAGCTTGCTTCAAGCCGACAATCTTCGTGGGATCGACCCTTACTCACGTAAGGTTTATTACTTGGACGACTCAGTGCACTTGCTGGTTAGTTGTGAAAAAGAGTTGAAATTACAATTGTGCGTACCAAGTTGTTGGTGTCATTGTGTATCACAATTTTGTGCACCAAGTTTTTGGCGCCGTTGCCGGGGATTGTTCGAGTTTGGACAACTGATGGTTCATCTTGTTGCTCAGATTAGGTAATTTTTATTTTCTTTTCAAGAAAAAGTTTTCAAAAATATTTCAAAATTTTTTCTTCTTTTTCGTTCTTTTCAAAATAACTTTCAAAAAATCCAAAAAAAAATTAATAAAATCATAAAAACTCAAACATTTCATGGTTCTTGTTTGAATCTAGGGCCAAATTTTAAGTTTGGTATCAATTGCATGATTTTAATTGTCTTGCAAATTTTTGAAACACATGCATTGTGTTCTTGATGATCTTCAAGCCGTTCTTGATGAATTGCCTTGTTTGATCTTCATGATTTATTGATTTGCACTGCATGATTTTCTACTATGCATTCTCGCATTCATATGGCCCAAACATGAGAAAGTTCTAAGTTTGGTGTCCTTCATGTTTTCTTTCATTAAGAAAATTGAGTTCTTGATGTTCATCTTGATCTTCAAGATTGTTCTTGGTGTTCATCTTGACGTTCATAATGTTCTTACATATATCTTGTGTTTTGATCAAAGAATTATATGTTTCGATTCATTTTGTTGTTTTTCAAAATTGAAAACATATCTTCTTGAATAAAGGATTTAGCAAAATGAAGATCCAAGAACATAAAGCAGAGAAATTACAGAAAAAAAACTGTGCGTTCAAAATGCCCAGTGAAGAAGGAAAACTGGCATTTAAACACCAGCCAGGGTATCTGGCTGGGCGTTTAAATGCCCAAACCATGCAGCAATTGGGCGTTAAACGCCCAAAACATGCAGCTCCTGGGCGTTTAACACCAAGATGACACAAGGACGGGAATTTTGTTCTCAAATCAAATCTTTTTCAAATCTTCATATTTTTTTTTTAAAAATTAAATCTTTCTCAAATCAAATATTTTCAATCATATCTTTTTCAAAATCATATCTTTTCAAACATATCTTTTTCAAAAATAAAATATTTTCCTCATATTTTCGAAAATCTTGATTCAAAAATTTCAAGTTTGTTACTTTCTTGTTAAGAGAGATTCAATATTTGAAATTTAGAATCATATCTTTTAGTTTCTTGTTAATCAAGTCATTAACTTTTTAAAAGTCAAATCTTGTTAATTTTATCCTTTCAACCATATCTTTTTAAATCATGTCTTTTTCGAATCACATTTTTTTTAAATTCTAATTTCAAAATCTTTTTATAACTTCTTATCTTTTTCAACTTTATTTCTTATCTTTTTCAAAACCACAACCAATTTTTCAAAAATTTATTTTAAATTTTATTCTTTTTATTTTTGAAAATTCTCCCCCCTCTCTTATCTTTTTCTATTTAAACATTAACATTCCTCCTCCATTGTCAATTCGAACTCCATCTCTCTTTGTGTGTTCGAATTCTTCCTTACCTACCTCATCCTTCCATTCTTGTTTTCCTCTGACACCTCAAGGAATCTCTATACTGTGACATAGAGGATTCCATATTTTCTTTGTTTTCTTCTCTTTCATATGAGCAGGAACAAAGATAAAGACATACTTGTTGAAGCTGATCCTGAACCTAAAAGGACTCTGAAGAGGAAGCTAAGAGCAGCTAAAGCACAAAACTCTGAAGAGGACCTCACTGAAATTTCCGAAAAGGAAGCAGCAAAAGAAACAATTATGGCCGAACCAAACAACAATGCAAGGAAGATGCTTGGTGATTTTACTACACCAACTTTCAACTTCTATGGAAGAAGCATCTCAATCCCTTCCATAGGAGCAACAATTTTGAGCTAAAGCCTCAATTAGTTTCTCTACTGCAACAGAACTACAAGTTTCATGGACTTCTATCAGAAGACCTTTATAAGTTTTTAACTGAGTTCTTGCAGATCTGTGATACTGTTAAGACCAATGGAGTTGATCCTGAAGTCTACAAGCTTATGCTTTTCCCTTTTGCTGTAAGAGAGAGAGCTAGAACATGGTTGGACTCACAATCCATAGATAGCCTAGACTCTTGGGATAAGCTGGTCACGGCTTTCTTAGCCAAGTTCTTTTCTCCTCAAAAGTTGAGCAAGCTTAGAGTGGATGTTCAGACCTTTAGACAAAAAGATGGTAAGTCCCTCTATGAAGCTTGGGAAAGATACAAGCAACTGACCAAAAAGTGTCCTTCTGACATGCTTTCAGAATGGATCACATTAGATATATTCTATGATGGTCTGTCTGAATTTTCCAAGATGTCACTGGATCACTTTGCAGGTGGATCTATTCACCTAAAGAAAATGCCTGCAGAAGCTCAGGAACTTATTGAAATGGTTGCAAATAACCAGTTCATGTATACCTCTGAGAGGAATCCTGTGAGTAATGGGACGCCTCAAAAGAGAAGAGTTTTCAAAATTGATGCTCTGAATGCTATACTGGCTCAGAACAAAATATTGACCCAACAAGTCAATATGATCTCTCAGAGTCTGAATGGATTGCAAAATCCAACAGTACTAAAGAAGCATCTTCTGAAGAAGAAGCTTATGATCCTGAGAACCCTGCAATGAAAGAGGTGAATTACATGGGTGAAGCCTTTGGCAATACCTATAATCTTTCATGGAAAAATCATCCAAATTTTTTATGGAAGGATCAACAGAAGCAAGGCTTCAATAATAACAATGGTGGAAGAAACAGGTTTAGCAATAGCAAACCTTTCCCATCATCATCTCAGCAACAGATAGAGCATTCTGAGTAGAATTCTTCTAGCTTAGCAAACATAGTCTCTAATCTATTTAAGACCACTATTAGTTTCAGGACTAAAATAAGATCCTCCATTAGAAATTTGGAGGCACAAGTGGGCTAGTTGAGTAAAAGGGTTACTGAAACTCCTCCTAGCACTCTCCCAAGCAATATAGAAGAGAATCCCAAAGGAGGAGAAGGAGGACATGAATCCCAATGAGGAAGACCTCAGGGGACGTCCAATGGTCAGTACGGAATACCCTAATGAGGAACCAAAAGAATCTGAGACTCATACAGAGACCATTGAGATTCCCTTGGACCTCCTTTTACCATTCATGAGCTTTGATGACTATTCATCTTCTGAAGAGGATGAAGACATTATTGAAGGGTAAGTTGCCCAATATTTAGGAGCAATCATGAAGCTGAATGCCAAGCTGTTTGGTAATGAGACTTGGGAGAAAGAGCCTCCCTTGCTCACCAATGAACTGAATACATTGGTTCAGCAAAATTTACCTCAAAAAAAATAGGATCCTGGTAAATTCTTAATACCTTGTACCATAGGCACCATGACCTTTGAAAAAGCTCTGTGTGACCTGGGGTCAGGGATAAACATGCTGCCCCTTTCTATAATGGAGAGACTAGGAATCTATGAGGTACAGGTTGCCAAATTCTCATTGGAGAAGCCACAACAAGAGTTGTGATTGATGTTGACAGAGGAGAGTTGATCCTTCATGTGAATGAAGAATGCCTTATAGTAAAGACTCAAGGTTCTCCATCTGTAACCATGGAGAGTAAGCATGAAGAACTTATCCCAATACAGAGTCAAACAGAGCCCCCACATTCAAACTCTAAGTTTGGTGTTGGGAGGCCACAGCCAAACTTTAAGTTTGGTGTTGAGAGATCTCAACCATACTCTGATCATCTGTGAGGCTCCATGAGAGCTCACTGTCAAGCTATTGACATCAAAGAAGCGCTTATTGGGAGGCAACCCAATTTTATTTTTATTTTATCTATATTATTTTATTTTCTTTTAGGTTGATGATCATGTGAAGTTACAAAGACAATTACAAAAATAAAGAAAAAAAATCAAAAACAGCATTGAAAATAGCACACCCTGGAGGAAGGACTTACTGGCGTTTAAACGCCAGCAACGGTAGCAAAATGGGCGTTTAAACGCCCAATCTGGCACCTTTTTGGGCATTTAAATGCCAAAATAGGGCACCAGAATGGCATTTAAACGCCAAAACAGGGCAACAAACTGGCGTCTAGACGCCAGAACAGGAAGGAAAGCTGGTGTTTAAATGCCAGAACAGGGGAGCAGACTGGCGTTTAAACGCCAGAATTATACTCTAAGGCATTTTGAACGCCCAATTAGAGCAGGGAAGAGAATTCCTTGACCCCTCAGGATCTGTGGACCCCACAGGATCCCCACCAACCTCAGCTCACTCTCTCTCCTCTTCACACCTTTCTATAACACTCTTCCCCAAATACCCTTCACCAATCACCTCCATAACTCTTCCCCAAAAACCCCCACCCACCTTCAAAATTCGAAACCGTTTTCCTCCCAAACCCACCCAACACTTTCGGCCACTACCCCCCTTTTCCCTATAATACCCCCTTCACTCCTTCATTTTTACACATCACAACCACCTTCTTCTACCCTTGGCTGAACCCTATACACCCTCCATCTCTTACATTTTCTTCTTCTTCTACATCTTTCTTTCTTCTTTTGCTCGAGGACGAGCAAATATTTTAAGTTTGGTGTGGTAAAAGCATTGCTTTTTGTTTTTCCATAACTATTTATGGCACCTAAGGCCAGAGAAGCCTCTAGAAAGAGGAAAGGAAAGACAACTGCCTCCACCTCTGAGTCATAGGAGATGGAGAGATTCATCTCAAAGGTCCATCAAGACCACTTCTATGAAGTTGTGGCCAAGAAAAAAGTGATCCATGAGGTCCCTTTTAAGCTCAAAAAGGGCGAATATCTGGAGATCCGACAAGAGATCCAAAGAAGAGGTTGGGAAGTTCTTGCCAACCCCATTCAACAAGTCGAAATCTTAATGGTTCAAAAGTTCTATGCAAATGCATGGATCACTAGGAACCATGATCAAAGTATGAACCAAAACCCAAAGAATTGGCTTACAATGGTTCGGGGGAAATACTTAGATTTCAGTCCAAAAAACGTGAGGCTAGCGTTTAACTTGCCAATGATGGAAGAAAATGCACGCCCCTATACTAGAAGGGTCAACATTGATCAAAGGTTGGACCAAGTCCTCATGGACATATGTGTAGAAGGAGCTCAATGGAAAAGAGACTCAAGAGGCAACCCGATTCAATTGAGAAGATCGGATCTTAAACCTGTGGCTAGAGGATGGTTGGAATTCATCCAACGCTCTATCATTCCCACTAGCAATTGATCTGAGGTAACTGTGGATCGGGCCATCATGATCCATAGTATCATGATTGGAGAGGAAGTAGAAGTTCATGAAATCATACCTCTAGAACTCTACAAGGTGGCTGACAAGTCCTCACCTTTGGCAAGATTAGCCTTTCCTCATCTCATATGTCACCTTTGCTATTCAGCTGGGATTGTCATAGAGGGAGACATCCTCATTGAGGAGGACAAGCCCATCACTAAGAAGAGGATGGAGCAAACTAGAGAGCTCATCCATGGCACTCAACAAGAGCATGAGAAAGTCCCTCATCAAGAAATCCCTGAGATACCTCAAGGGATGCAATTTCTTCCACACAATTATTCGGAGCAACTCAACACTTCTTTGGAAAGCTTGAGTTACAACATGGACCAATTAAGGGTGGAACACCAAGAGCACTCCATCATTCTCCATGAGATTAGAGAAGATCAAAGAGCTTTGAGGGAGGAGCAACAAAGGCAAAGAAGAGACATAGAGGAGCTCAAGAGCACCATTGGTTCTTCAAGAGGAGGAAGACGCCACCCTCACTAAGGTAGACTAATTCCTTAATCTCCTTGTCTATTTATTTTTCTGTTTTTCGACTTTATGCTGTAGGTTCTATCTATGTTTGTGTCTTCACTACATGATCATTAGTGTCCAGTGTCTATGTCTTAAAGCTATGAATAACTCCATGAATCCTTCACCTCTCTTAAATGAAAAATGTTCTTAATTACAAAAGAACAAGAAGTACTTGGGTTTCAAATTTTATCTTGAAACTAGTTTAATTATTTTGATGTGGTGGCAATACTTTTTGTTCTCTGAATGAATGCTTGAACATTGCATATTTTTTTTATCTTATTGTTTATGAATGTTAAAGTTGTTGGCTCTAGAAAGAATGATGAACAAAGAGAAATGTTATTGATAATCTAAAAAATCATGAAATTGATTCTTGAAGCAAGAAAAAGCAGTGAAAAAGAAAAAAAGTAAGTAGCGAAAAAAAATGGCGAAAAAAAGAGAGAAAAGAAAAAGAAAAAGCAAGCAGAAAAAGCCAATAGCCCTTTAAAATAAAAGGCAAGGGTAAAAAGGATCCAAGGCTTTGAGCATTAATGGATAGGAGGGCCCAAGGAAATAAAATCCAGGCCTAAGCGGCTAAATCAAGCTGTCCTTAACCATGTGCTTGTGGCATGCAGGTCCAAGTGAAAAGCTTGAGACTGAGTGGTTAAAGTCGTGATCCAAAGCAAAAGAGTGTTCTTAAGAACTCTGGATACCTCTAACTAGGGACTTTAGCAAAGCTGAGTCACAATCTGAAAAGGTTCACCCAGTTATGTGTCTGTGGCATTTATGTATCCGGTGGTAATATTGGAAAACAAAGTGCTTAGGGTTATGGCCAAGACTCATAAAGTAGCTGTGTTCAAGAATCAATGTACTGAACTAGGAGAATCAATAACACTATCCAAAATTCTAGGTTCCTATAGATGCCAATCATTCTGAATTTCAAAGAAAAAATTGAGATGCCAAAACTGTTCAGAAGCAAAAAGCTACAAGCCCCGCTCATCTAATTAGAACCAAGTTTCATTGATACTGTGGGATTCATTGTATGTTCTCTTCTTTTTATCCTATTTTGTTTTTAGTTGCTTGGGGACAAGCAACAATTTAAGCTTGGTGTTGTGATGAGCGGATAATTTATACGCTTTTTGGCATTATTTTTACATAGTTTTTAGTATGATTTAGTTAGTTTTTAGTATATTTTTATTAGTTTTTAAGCAAAATTCACATTTCGGGACTTTACTATGAGTTTGCGTATTTTTCTGTGATTTCAGGTATTTTTTGGCTGAAATTGAGGGACTTGAGCAAAAATCTGATTCAGAGGCTGACAAAGGACTGCAGATGCTGTTGGATTCTAACCTCCCTGCACTCAATTGCGTTGGAAAGTAGACATCCAGGGATTTCCATAAATATTTAATATTCCATACTTTGCACGAGTTTTGATGACATAAAATGGCGTCAAAAAATGCCAGCTCTCTGCCATTTTCTGGCTTCAAAATGCCAAAACTGGCATAAAAGTTGGAGTTAAACACCCAAACTGGCACCAAAGCTGGTGTTTAACTCCAAAGAAGACCTCTACATGTGAAAGCTTCAATGCTCAGACCAAGCACACACTAAGTGGGCCCGAAAGTGGATTTCTGCATCATTTACTCATTTCTGTAACCCTAGTAACTAGTTTAGTATAAATAGAACTTTTTACTATTGTACTAGGGGTTTTTTCCCTATTTTCGAATTCATATGCCATTTGGGGAGGCTGGCCATTCGGCCATGCCTAGACCTTGTTCTTATGTATTTTCAACGGTGGAGTTTCTACACACCATAGATTAAGGTGTGGAGCTCTGCTGTTCCTCGAGTATTAATGCAATTACTACTATTTTCTATTCAATTCATGCTTATTCCTATTCTAAGATATTCGCTTGCACTTCAACATGATGAATGTGATGATCCGTGACACTCATCACTATTCTCAACCTATGAACGCGTGCCTGACAACCACTTCCGTTCTACTTTAGATCGAGCGTATATCTCTTAGCCTCCATTCCAAAAGATCGGAGTCTTCGTGGTATAAGTTAGAATTATTGGCGGCCATTCTTGAGATCCGGAAAGTCTAAACCTTGTCTGTGGTATTCCGAGTAGGATATGAGAAGGGATGACTGTGACGAGTTTCAAACTCGCGAGTGTTGGGCGTAGTGACAGACACAAAAGGATCACTGGATTCTATTTCAACATGATCGAGAACTGACAGATGATTAGCCGTGCAATGACAGCGTATTTGGACCATTTTCACTGAGAGGACGGGAAGTAGCCATTGACAACGGTGATGTCCAACATACAGCTTGCCATAAAAAGGAGTATGAAGGATTGGATGAATGCAGTAGGAAAGCAAAGACTCAAGAGGGATGAAGCATCTCCATACGCTTATCTGAAATTTCCACAAATGATTTACATAAGTATCTCTATCTTTATTTTCTATTTATTTGCCTTTTAATTATCAAAACTCCATAACCCATTTGAATCCGCCTAACTGAGATTTACAAGGTGACCATAGCTTGCCTCAAGCAAACAATCTCCGTGGGATCGACCCTTACTCACGTAAGGTTTATTACTTGGACGACCCAGTGCACTTGTTGGTTAGTTGTGCGAAGTTGTAAAAAAGAGTTGAAATTACAATTGTGCGTACCAAGTTGTTGGCGTCATTGTGTATCTCAATTTCGTGCACCAATGACTAGGAACACAATTAAATAACACATAATCTTTTAGAATCAAATGAAGTTAAAGAAAACCATAAGAAGCAACAACACTATAGGTAAAGAAAATTAAATAGCAACAGACATACAACGTAAATAAAATACCCACAACAATTATAAATCCAAATTCCAAGCAACAAGACAAAGACAATAACAGAGGGACAAAGCAAAACAACAAATAGAAGATTTGACCACACCTTTTAAAAAGACAATTGTACAGTTATGAAAATTAAAAACAGTAATTATCACAAAAATTAACATCCTCATTTTCTCTTATCTAGAATTCTTTGATAAAGGCCATTTGAAATAATTATTGCCATAACCTTGACCATTAACTATATTAGAATAAAATTTAATAGCTTTTGACTATAAATAATAGATAAATAACGTAAAACATCACGAGAAATACAAACAATCATCTCATTATTCTCAAAGCCAAAATTCACCTATACATTTAACTCATTTTTGTCATTATTGTAAAATAAAGTTAAATGATCCCCTGTAATCATGTAGCTAGACTTAGTATGAAGTTACAAATAAATTCACATATAAAATAATGATAATAATAAAACTAAAATTTAAAGTATTGACAATTAACACATTAGGATCAATTATAATAACTACTTTCTTCTTTCTTTTTTTGGTCTAAATAATCCCCAATTATGAATATGCTTTTAACATAATCAAAGCACGTAGTAAAAGAATTTTAGAAAAGTAGTATGAAATCAGATTTCTTGTAAAGATAAAACACCAAAAAAAATTCATATTCATAAATAATTTATTGAACTTAAAACGCACGAACTAAAGACAAATTCATATATATATATATACTTACTTTATCTTTGTTTTTTTTTAAATAAATGGAAAACACACATGCAAGTATAACTATGGTTATAGAAAAAGGTTGAGTATCTTTTATGTGAAAAAGAGAACAACTATAAACTATAAATTGTCAATTGTAAACCAGTCATTATGCATACACTGATGCACATATTTTATATAGACAAATATCTATATCTGCTTTACAGCAGTTTTCAACCGATATTAATGGCTCTTAAAATTTTAATATGCATAAGAATAAATAAAATAAAAATAGGAGCATATAATCATCAATGGTTGGAGGAAGATGTGAAATCCTTGTAAAAGAAATTTCTCAAAAGAAAAAAGAAAGGAAAAAGCTTAAAGTAATGGTGATGTTTTATGTATACAATACATTCTGATAGAAGTCAAAACGCGAAATGTTGAAATACGTTAACAACTTCACAAAGAGTCAAGAATTATAATAATTAAATACTTAAATGAGTGCAAAGCAATAGAACAGAGCTTCCATAATCATGACAAAGAAGCTAATGATTAAGATGCAAAGCAAAGAAATATTCAAGTAAATACTCTATAATACTAATAATAACATTAGCAATAACTTCGTTGCGAGAGAAAAGACTTTCAAATTACTAATCATTCAATAAAAAAATCTTAACTTGTTGAAAAATTTACCAAAATAGTCTTTATATATTATGATTGTCCTAATAAAATCTCAAGTTGTTTTAATATTGATTCCCACTTATAAATTTAAAAGCAACAAAGTTCACAAAAATCCTATATTATCACATTAAAATAAATAATATATTTTCAATCCTAGTGAAAATTTAATTTAAAGTATCATTGTATAGCTCAAGTAAGTACATAATTTTACTTACACTATTTTATTCCACAAATCCAACCAAATGTAATTCATGAAACATCAGGTTTCGTTGAGAAATCAGATAATTTTAAAACTAGAGGTTATTAAGGGGTACATAATAAGAAAGCATGGTTTATAATAATTAGTTGAATATAATAAAGAAAAAAATTCGTATAAGTAATTTATTTTACTTTAAGAAATTAGATATCTAGTCTTTTTTTATCAAAAATTGTCAACAATTCTTTCCAATCTCTAAGATCTATAATCTAAATATCACAAAAGCATTACAAATCAAGAAAACCAATCTCCCTAAACCTCTGAGAATAAGAACAATAGTTGAAAATAGGAAAACTTTTAGAAAAGCAAGGGTTAAAAAAATTTCTCAGGTTTCAGATTATACTCAAAAGCAAAATTCATCTTTTAATTACCAACCAAAAGGCAAGCGTTCACAATCTTTCTATCAACTTATCAAGCAGGAAATAGTTCCGTGACAAAAAGTCATATTCAGCAACAAAGAACCATAATGGAAACAGATGATCAAATTAGAAAAATAAAACTAAACTTCTAGATCGAAAAAGACTTTCGATCCAGCTAACTTATCACCCAAGTAATTCACTACACTTAAGCAAAGAAAACCAACAATCGAACAAACAACAATAACACTCTATTCATATGTTTCATCACATAGTCCTTCTTGAGCAATTAAATAGCTGTTTTCAAAATTATTGATTTGAAAAAAGAATCAAAAGCTAATCAAAATTATGTTAGCTTCAAAAATCATTAATATAAGAAGAAAATTCTCAGTATCACTTATCAAATCCAAAACAAAGCATCTCGATCAGAAACTCAGCAACTTCATGCAATCCACACATTCAAATAGGAAATCAGATGGTAATTCACAGTAAACATAAATCGAATCTTTTAAGTAATTCATGAACTATTGACATTAGGAATCATAGAGAACAACCCAAAGACGAAGAAGATTAAAGCACACATTCACAAAATCGGAGAAAATTAGAACTAGCTAGGAGAGAAATCGCGAACCGGAACCAAAATTGAAACCCTTGCAAAAACACATTCGAGAAAATCTACTAAAGGATATATCAAGATTGGGTACAAAAGGACAGAAGTAGTAAGAAGCGGCAAAGGACGCATGCTCTCAGTAATCAGAAGACAACAATGACATAGAGGACAAAGAGGACATTCTTATAGGTCTTTGATATGGCCACAATTTGTACAAATAGGCATGCTTCTATTATACAATTGTGATCTTATCATAGGACACTTGCTCCAAATTACACAGATTAAACCTAAGCTATGATACCACTTTGTCACAACCCAAAATGAGCCATGACTGGCACTCAAGAAAATAGTTCCCCAGCAAGCCTAACTAATTTGAATATAAGATAAATAAGAAGGTTACACATATTTTTGATAAATTTACAATTTTTTTTTGAATAAATAATTACATATTTTTAACAAAAATAAAATAAATAAATATGAATAAATCCTTCCTGTGACATATGGAGCAGATGACGCTTAAGAACTCAACAAGGAATAGATACCCATTGCAGATCATTACTCTTGAATAGAAATACTCACATAGTCAAATATTTATTCCTGAAAAATATTTTAAAAAAAGAGTGAGTTTTGCAACCCATTGACTAGACAGTACATCTATAATTTACATGAGACCATATAAACATTATTATAAAAATAATTTTATTTAGAAAATAATAATTTATATAAATGAGTGAATCAATAAGGGAGTTCTCATACAGAAATCAAATCAAATAGTCCACACATGGGTGGCTCCACCTCTAAGAGTAGCCCTTTCCTCTCGTGTGTCCGTACGGAATAACAGATCAAACGTGTGGCCTACACGTTAGGCTAGCAACGCCCCTGCTAGATGAGGTCTGAGCCAGATGCATCTAGGTTAACGTCATAACCACCGTTAACTACGGTTTTCTAATACGAGCCTCCCAAACCAATTCAAAATATTTAATTTCAAATACAACCAATCTTTGATCTTTTAAATATATACAGTATCAAATCAAATCAAATAATACTCTTTTATCAAAATCCTTTTCAATTATATGAAATGTCAAATATACTTTACAAATAGTATATGAGTGAGTATTCACAATATTTTAATGTTTCAAAAACACATATTTAATAAAATCGAATATTCTAAAATAATAAAAAACTTCATCAAACATGTATATAGTCTCATGTGCAGATTAAAAAATTGAATTTTATAAAAATAATATTTAATTATAATAAATCCATTATTAAAATCAAATTCAAATCCTTTCTTAATAACTTGAAAGTATAGTCATAAATTCAAGCAGCATATATCAAAATAATTATAGATGTAAAGCCAAATAATTATAAATGTAAAGCCTACTCACAATATGGTCCTAAGGGACCGAAGATATCGAACTCGGAGTGCCAAAATCTAAGGTTTGGAGGATTGAAGTAAAATGAAACGAATGAGCGCAGAATTTGGATCGAGACGGTGGCAGCAACTTCCACGGCTACATCGCAGATGTAATCATAACATCAACAGCTCCAACCATTCCATGATAGCACTAATACCAATACTCAAGATAATTTCCAACAGAAACGCAACAAAAGTAGGGCGATAGTACTAAAACAGAGACATATTATTGCAATTAAAACTAGAGCATGTAAGAAAAGAAGAAAATATAGCAAAGTAAAGGTGGAAGCGTTACAGTTTCATAAATGGAGTCAGAATAGGGGAAAATTGTGCTGATTTAGAGACAAGAATAAAGGGGGTGTAGGGCTGAGCAAGATCAAAACAGGGACGAAGACAGTTCATTAGCAGTGACGTCGGTGATGCTCCCCTGACGACGAGCTTCGTTGATGGCAACAGCAAACGCGACGATGGTGAATAGCTCCCTATCGCGATTCTTTCTTCCTCCCTTCACTGGCCGACTCAAACTCTCCCTCTTCATTCAGCAATGACAGTGACCCCAACAAAGATGGCGGTGGTTGAAGCTTAGAAGCGATGGAGACAAGACGCGGCGGCTGTAGCAGTTCGACGGCGGCGAGGCAGAATGGCGGCAGTCCTTCTTCCGCGTCTCCTTTCTCGCACTCGTCCCCCTTCTCGGACGCATCTCTCTCGGTTCTGGCCTTTGATGGAGACGCAACTACATCGAGCTGGACGCGGATGGTGGCGATGCAATGGGACATGAACGGCATGCTCCAGGCCGGCAGTGATGAGGTGCGACTCTCTCTCTCCTCGTATGGTGGCTCGGCGTGGACAGCTCCTGCCTTCCTCCTCCCTTCTCTTCTCGCGGTCTCCCCTTTTCTCTCTTTCCTTTATCTTTCTTTATTTTTTTTCAGAGTCTAGGTGTTTGTGTTGTGAAGAAGAGGGTGTGAGCGGAGTGAGAGTGTGTGCGGTAGTGAGAGGTGAGTGAATATGTTAGAAGAGGGTTAGGGTTTGGTCTGAAAAAAAGAGGAACAAGGGGTATTGTAGGAATTTTACACTGTTTGTGCTCGGAAGGTGGGAATCGTATAAGGGAACGCATTGGGCTTTGGAGTCTGATGAGCGGATAATTTATACGCTTTTTGGCATTGTTTTTAGTATGTTTTAGTTAGTTTTTAGTATATTTTTATTAGTTTTTAGTTAAAATTCACTTTTCTGGACTTTACTATGAGTTTGTGTGTTTTTCTGTGATTTCAGGTATTTTCTGGCTGAAATTGAGAGACCTGAGCAAAAATCTGATTCAGAGGCTGAAAAGGGCCGCAGATGCTGTTGGATTCTGACCTCCCTGCACTCGAAGTGGATTTTTTGGAGCTACAGAAGCCCAATTGGCGCGCTCTCAACTGCGTTGGAAAGTAGACATTTTGGGCTTTCCAGCAATTTATAAGAGTTCATACTTTGCCCGAGATTTGATGGCACAAACCGGCGTTCCAAATCAGCTCAAAACTGCCCGGCGTTAAACGCCGGAACTGGCACAAGAATGGGAGTTAAACGCCCAAAATGGCACAAAAGCTGGCGTTTAACTCCAAGAGAAGTCTCTACACGAAAATCCTTCAATGCTCAGCCCAAGACACACCAAGTGGGCCCGAAAGTGGATTTTTATGTCATTTACTCATCCTTGTAAGCCCTAGGCTACTAGTTCTCTACAAATAGGACCTTTTACTATTGTATTCTTATCTTGGTAGCTATCTTTAGTCTTATGCTATCTTAGATCATGGGGGCTGGCCTCACGGCCATGCCTAGACCTTGTTCTTATGTATTTTCAACGGTGGAGTTTCTACACACCATAGATTAAGGTGTGGAGCTCTGCT
>NC_029774.3:112513002-112513382 GCF_000817695.3 Arachis duranensis | reverse complement strand
CTGAAGCTTGGCTAGCCATGTCTAATTCCTTTAGACTGAAGCTTTAGACTAACATTGCATGATTCCTGGAATTCTCATTAAGAATTTTGATATCTTTATTTTCTTTTCCACTTAATTTTCAAAAAAACCAAAAAAATTACAAAATCATAAAAAAAAACCAAAAATATTTTATGTTTCTTATTGAGACAGTAGTCACATTTTAAGTTTGGTGTCAATTGCATGTTTCCGTTCTTCTTGCATTTATCATGTGTCTTCAGTGATCTTCAAGTTGTTCTTGATGATTTACTTGCTCTGATCTTTAAATTCTCTTGTCTTGAGTGTTTTGTTGTTTCTCATATGCATTCTCATTTTGTTAGTGTCAATGGTATACAAACTGCTAA
>NC_029774.3:112511922-112512994 GCF_000817695.3 Arachis duranensis | reverse complement strand
TTGTTAGTGTCAGTAGTATACAAACTTTTAAGTTTGGTGTCTTGCATGCATTGTTTATTTGATTTCAGTTGCATTTTGATTATTCCTCATTATTAAAAATCCAAAAAAATTTAATTTGTGTCTTTTCAAGTCAATAATACAGAGAATTGAAGATTCAGAACATACTGCAGAGGAATTACACAGAAAAAGCTGGGCGTTCAAAATGCCCAGTGAAGAAGGAAAACTGGCGTTTAAACGCTAGCCAAAGTGCTGGCTGGGTGTTTAACGCCCAAAAGGGGTGAGTTTTGGGTGTTAAACGCCAGAATGTGCACCATTCTGGGCGTTTAACGCCGGGATGGCACAAGAGGGAAGATTTTGTTTTTAATGCCAATTTTTTTCAAGTTTTCAAAATTTTTCAAAATCAAATCTTTTTCAAATCAAATCTTTTCAATCAAATCTTTTTCAAAATCAATTTCTTTCTATTTTCAAAAATACTTGCTGATGTGTGGAAAACGATCCAACACAAAACTCACCGGCAAGTGTACCGGGTCGCATCAAGTAATAATAACTCACATGAGTGAGGTCGATCCCACAGGGATTGAAGGATTGAGCAATTTTAGTTTAGTGGTTGATTTAGTCAAGCGAATCAAGTTTTGGTTGAGTGGGTTGTATTTAACAGAAGCTAAATTGCGTGAAATGTAAAGGGAGAAGGGAAATTGCAGTAAATTAAAGAACAGGAAAGTAAAATAGACTGAATCTTAAAGAACAAGAAATTAAATGACTGAAACTTAAAGTGCAAGAAATATAAATTGCAGTAACTTAAATGGCAAGAAATGTAAATTGCTTGAAAGTAAAAGGGATTTGAGGACTGGGATTGCAGAATATAAACAAAGAAGAATTGAATTGCCACAATTAGTAGAACAGGAATTGAATTAGAAGCAATTAGAATTCAAACAGAAATTGAAATTAAAGTGCAGCAAGGTTCACAGAAGAACCAAAAGTAAATTGTGGTCTCAGGTCTCAAGAGACTAGGTAGCAGAGCCTAGATCTCTATTTGCCTTCCCAGATCCAAGTTCACAAAGCAATTGACAAG
>NC_029774.3:112510338-112510582 GCF_000817695.3 Arachis duranensis | reverse complement strand
AAAAACTAGTGAAACAAGTGAAATTAGCTTGAAAAATGGGTATATGATGACTTGTCATCACAACACCAAACTTAAATCTTGCTTGTCCCCAAGCAAGCATCAAAAATAAGAGTAAATGACATGAATAAGAAAAGAACACATATCCTTATTAGGCATATAGCATAACTTGATTTATGGAGTTCTTTATGCAGACAATGACAACTCACTTATTGTTGCTGCTACATAATACACATCTTTCCTCAAA
>NC_029774.3:112510075-112510238 GCF_000817695.3 Arachis duranensis | reverse complement strand
GAGAAGGGAAATTGCAGTAAATTAAAGAACAGGAAAGTAAAATAGACTGAATCTTAAAGAACAAGAAATTAAATGACTGAATCTTAAAGTGCAAGAAATATAAATTGCAGTAACTTAAATGGCAAGAAATGTAAATTGCTTGAATGTAAAAGGGATTTGAGGA
>NC_029774.3:112507814-112509134 GCF_000817695.3 Arachis duranensis | reverse complement strand
ATTCTTGTGGCATGCATGGGTGACATTTTTCCTTTGATTTTCTTCCTTGGTGAGCCCGATACTGCCCTTGTGGAGGGCAGGGCAAGGTTCTCTTCTTCTTGGTTCCAAGGCACAATTTTGTGCTCTTCCCTTGTAGTGGGCAGGGCAGAGTTGCCTTTTATGCTTTGGTGCCTTATGTTGCCTTCCTAGAGGGCAGTGTGCCCTTGTGGAGGGCAATGCTTGCCTCCCCTCTTTACATGCGGCACACTTCTCCTTCCTTTGACCACGTTTTCTTCTCCTTTGGTCACGCTTTCTTAGGCCACGCTTTTCTCTTTTATTCTTTTCTTCACCTACATTAAACCAAAACAACCACTCAAAGTATCGCTAAATTCAAGAGGCTTATAAATCAATTAAAATTCAATTAAAATTAGCTTAAACCTCATGGATTAACATTAATTTCATGGTGGTTGCTTGATTTAAAGAAGTTGTGCATTTTCACTCCAAATCACTTACTTAAGAAGCAAGAAAGTGCATAAAGACTAACAAAACAAATGAAATTAGCTTGAAAAATGGGTATATGATGACTTGTCATCACATGCTATCAATTAATGATTTGATTCAACATTTCAAGTATGTTGCCTTTTCTGTTGAGAAAGGTTTAATGTTTGAATCATATCTTTTCTTGTTAGCCAAGTCATTAGTTTTTAAAATAAAATCTTTTTAAATTGTTTTTCAAATCATATCTTCTTGATCACATCTTTTTCAAAATAGTTTTCAATCATATCTTTTTAATTTCTTATTTCAAAATTTTTTTCAAAAATCACTTGATTTCTTTTCAACTCTTAGTTTTCGAAAATCAATTAGTGTTTTTCAAAATGTTTTTAAAATCTCTTACTTAATTTTCGAAAATTTCTTCCCCTCTTCTCACATCCTTCTATTGATGGACTAACACTACTCCTCAATGCACAATTCGAACTCCATCTTTCCTTGATAAGTTCAAATTTTCTACCTCTTCCTTCTATTTTTCTTTTCCTCTGACACCTCAAGGAATCTCTATACTGTGACATAGAGGATTCCATATTTTCTTGTTCTTTTCTCTTTCATATGAGCAGGAGCGAAGACAAAAGCATTCTTGTTGAGGCTGACCCTGAACCTGAAAGGACCTTGAAGCGAAAGCTAAGAGAAGCTAAAGCACAATTCTCTGTAGAGGACCTAACAGAAATCTTCAAAGAAGAAGACATGGCAGCCAAAAACAACAACAATGCCAACAATGCAAGGAAGGTACTGGGTGACTTTACTACCCCTACTCCCGACTTCTATGGGAGAAGCATCTCTATCCCT
>NC_029774.3:112506935-112507568 GCF_000817695.3 Arachis duranensis | reverse complement strand
GTCTACAGACTTATGCTATTCCCTTTTGCTGTAAGAGACAGAGCTAGGATATGGTTGGACTCACAACTTACAGAAAGCCTGAACTCTTGGGAAAAGCTAGTCAATGCCTTCTTGGCAAAGTTCTTTCCACCTCAAAAATTGAGTAAGCTTAGAGTGGAAGTCCAAACCTTCAGACAGAAGGAAGGTGAATCCCTCTATGAAGCTTGGGAAAGATACAAACAATTGATAAGAAAGTGTCCTTTTAACATGCTTTCTGAGTGGAGCATCATAGGTATCTTCTATGATGGTCTGTCTGAACTGTCCAAGATGTCATTGGATAGCTCTGCTAGAGGATCTCTTCATCTGAAGAAGACGCCTGCAGAAGCTCAAGAACTCATTGAGATGGTTGCAAATAACCAATTCATGTACACTTCTGAAAGGAATCCTGTGAACAATGGGACGAATCAGAAAAAAAGAGTTCTTGAGATTGATACTCTGAATGCCATATTGGCTCAGAACAAAATATTGACTCAGCAAGTCAATGTGATTTCTCAAAGTCTGTCTGGAACGCAGGCTGCACCAGGCAGTACTAAGGACGCTTCATCTGAAGAAGAAGCTTATGATCCTGAGAACCCTTCAATGGAAGAGGTGAAT
>NC_029774.3:112504759-112506225 GCF_000817695.3 Arachis duranensis | reverse complement strand
AAGTTGAAGACCATTACATCCCTGCTGATTTCATAGTCTTATAGACTGGGAAGTGCATGGATGAATCCATCATCCTTGGCAGACCCTTCCTAGCCATAGCAAAGGCTGTGATTGATGTTGACAGAGGAGAATTGATCATTCAAGTAAATGAAGAATCCCTTGTGTTTAAGGCTCAAGGATATCCCTCTATAACCATGGAGAGGAAGCATGAAGAGCTTCTCTCAAAACAGAGCCAAACAGAGCCCCCACAGTCAAACTCTAAGTTTGGTGTTGGGAGGCCACAACCAACTTCTAAGTTTGGTGTTAAACCCCCACATTCAAACTCTAAGTTTGGTGTTGGGAGGTTCCAACATTGCTCTGAGCATATGTGAGGCTCCATTAGAGCCCACTGTCAAGCTACTGACATTAAAGAAGCGCTTATTGGGAGGCAACCCAATGTTATATTTATCTATTTTTCTTTTGTTATTTTATGTTTTCTGTAGGTTGATGATCATGGGAAGTCACAAAATCAATTGAAAAAGCAAAAACAGAATGAAAAACAGAAAGAAAAATAGCACACCCTAGAGGAAGACCTTGCTGGCGTTTAAACGCTAGTAAGGGCAGCAAATGGGCGTTTAACGCCAGAAAGGGGCACCAGACTGGCGTTAAACACTAGGAAAGTGCCAGAAGTTGGCGTTAAACACCAGAAATGGGCACCAGCCCGGCGTTTAACGCCAGAATTGGCATAAAGAGCATTTTTGCTCGCCACTTGGTGCAGGGATGAATTTTCCTTGACACCTCAGGATCTGTGGACCCCACAGGATCCCTACCCACCCCACCACTCTCTCTCTTCTTTACCCATTCACCAATCACCTCAATACCTCTTCCCCAAAAAAACCTCTCACCTATCAAATCCCATCTTTTCTCTTCACCACTCACATCCATCCTTCATAAAACCCCACCTACCTCACCATTCAAATTCAAAACACTTTCCCTCCCAAACCCACCCTCACATAGTCGAACCTTACCTCTCTCTCCACTCCTATATAAACCCATCTTCACTCCTTCATTTTCACACAACCTAAACACTACTTATTCCTCTTAGCCGAACCACAAAGCCTCCTCCATCTCCTTCATTTCTTCTTCTTCTACTATCTTCTTTCTTCTTTTGCTCGAGGACGAGCAAACCTTTTAAGTTTGGTGTGGTAAAAGCATTGCTTTTTGCTTTTTCCATAACCATTTATGGCATCCAAGGCCGGAGAAACCTCTAGAAAGAGGAAAGGGAAGGCAAAAGCTTCCACCTCCGAGTCATGGGAGATGGAGAGATTCATCTCAAGGGTGTATCAAGACCACTTCTATGAAGTTGTGGCCACGAAGAAGGTGATCCTCGAGGTCCCTTTCAAACTCAAAAAGAGTGAATATCCGGAGATCCGACATGAGATCCGAAGAAGAGGTTGGGAAGTTCTTACCAACCCCATTC
The DNA here is from genome assembly GCF_000817695.3 of Arachis duranensis. Taxonomy (NCBI): domain Eukaryota; kingdom Viridiplantae; phylum Streptophyta; class Magnoliopsida; order Fabales; family Fabaceae; genus Arachis; species Arachis duranensis. The sequence goes on along the minus strand of NC_029774.3, from coordinate 112,504,766 downwards.
AACAAGT
>NC_029774.3:112504252-112504557 GCF_000817695.3 Arachis duranensis | reverse complement strand
ATGAACACCCTTACACTAGAAGGGTCAACTTTGATCAAAAGTTGGACCAAGTCCTCATAAACATTTGTGATGAGGGCACCCAATGGAAGAGAGATTCAAGAGGGAAGCCGGTTCAACTAAGAAAGCATGACCTCAAGCCCATGGCTAGGGGATGGTTGGAGTTTATCCAACGCTCAATCATTCCCACTAGCAACCGGTCCGAAGTTACTATAGACCGGGCCAACATGATTCATAGCATCATGATTGGAGAAGAAGTAGAAGTTCATGAGGTTATAGCCCAAGAACTTTATAAGGTGGCGGACAAG
>NC_029774.3:112502912-112504116 GCF_000817695.3 Arachis duranensis | reverse complement strand
GACAACTAAGGGTGGAGCACCAAGAACATTCCATCCTCCTCCATGAAATTAGAGAAGATCAAAGAATCATGAGAGAGGAGCAATAAAGGCAAGGAAGAGACATTGAGGAGCTCAAGCACTCCATAAGATCTTCAAGAGGAAGAACAAGCCGCCATCACTAAGGTGGACCTGTTCTTTAATCTCTTTGTTCTTTATTTTTCTGTTTTTTGAAAAATCATGCTTATGTCTATTCATGTTTGTATCTTATGATCATTAGTGTCTTGGTGTCTATGCCTTAAAGTTATGAATGTCCTATGACTCCATCACCTTTCTTGAATGAAAAATGTTCTTAATTGAAAAAGAGAAGAATTGCATGAATTTTAAATTTTATAATAGATTAATTATTTTGATGTGGTGGCAATACTTTTGTTTTCTGAATGTATGCTTAAACAGTGCATATGTCATTTGAATTTGTGGTTCATGAATGTTGGCTCTTGAAAGAATGATGAAAAAGGAGACATGTTACTGAGGATCGGCTTTTGAAAGAATGATGAAAAAGGAGACATGTTACTGAGGATCTGAAAAATCATAAAAATGATTCTTGAAGCAAGAAAAAGCAGTGAATACAAAAAAAAGAGAGAGAAAACGAAAAAAAAAGAGAGAAAAGAAAAAAATAAAGTTGTGATCCAAAGAAAAAAGAGTGTGCTTAAGAACCCTGGACACCTCTAATTGGGGACTCTAGCAAAGCTGAGTCACAATCTGAAAAGGTTCACCCAGTTATGTGTCTGTGGCATGTATGTATCCGGTGGTAATACTGGAAGACAGAGTGCTTTAGGCCACAGCCAGGACTCATAAAGTAGCTGTGTTCAAGAATCATCATACTTAACTAGGAGAATCAATAACACTATCTGGATTCTGAGTTCCTATAGAAGCCAATCATTCTGAATTTCAAAGGATAGAGTGAGATGCTAAAACTATTCAGAGGCAAAAAGCTAAAGCCCTGCTCATCTAATTAATACTGATCTTCATAGATGTTTTTGGAGCTCATTGCATATTCTCTTCTTTTTATCTTATTTTATTTTCAGTTGCTTGGGGACAAGCAACCATTTAAGTTTGGTGTTGTGATGAGCGGATAATTTATACACTTTTTAGCATTGTTTTTAGTATGTTTTTAGTATGTTTTAGTTAGTTTTTAGTATATTTTTATTAGTTTTTAGTTAAAATT
>NC_029774.3:112487539-112502681 GCF_000817695.3 Arachis duranensis | reverse complement strand
CTGGAGCTACAGAAACCCAATTGGCGCGCTCTCAACTGCGTTGGAAAGTAGACATTCTGGGCTTTCCAGCAATATATAATAGTTTATACTTTGCCCGAGATTTGATGGCCCAAACCGGCGTTCCAAATCAGCTCAAAACTGCCCGGCGTTAAACGCCGGAACTGGCACAAGAATGGGAGTTAAACGCCCAATATCTTAGATCATGGGGGCTGGTCTCACGGCCATGCCTAGACCTTGTTCTTATGTATTTTCAACGGTGGAGTTTCTACACACCATAGATTAAGGTGTGGAGCTCTGCTGTACCTCGAGTATTAATGCAATTACTATTGTACTTCTATTCAATTCAGCTTATTCTTGTTCTAAGATATTCATTTGCACCCAAGAACATGATGAATGTGATGATTATGTGACACTCATCATCATTCTCACTTATGAACGAGTGCCTGACAACCACTTCTGTTCTACAAGCAAACAAGGCTTGAATGTTTATCTCTTGGATCCCTTGATCGGAATCTCCGTGGGATCGACCCTTACTCGCGTAAGGTTTATTACTTGGACGACCCAATGCACTTGCTGGTTAGTTATGCGAAGTTGTGATAAAGAGTTGAGATTACAATTGTGCGTACCATGTTGATGGCGCCATTGATGATCACAATTTCGTGCACCAGAGTCCTTTTGGGAGGCTGCTGCACTCCGGCTGTCGGCAGTTTCCACCATGACCTTGGTGGTAACGATGTGGGTTGCCGTACATTTGCGGGAAATTAACGACGAAATCATAAGAAAAGCACAAAAGAATGGAAGAAAAAACAAAGAGAGATTTTTTATATTTAAATTAAATAAATATAATATTTACGAAGCATAAATAGTAGGATATTTATCGATTTGCACAATAGGTTATATTTGGATACAATGTCAAAAATCACATTAAAATTACGTCTTAAATACTGAGTATTCGAACTAAAAAAAAATTAAACAACATCCCAGTTGTACTTGGGATAAAAACAAAAACGAGAAAGGGCATTGAGTATTTAGAATTTTTTTAAATAAAATAAATGTTTTATTTACCAAAATATATAATTTGTAGTATTTTTATTAAAATGCACTGTATCTTTATAGTATAAATGAAATAAGATTATATGTATTTTGTTTACACGGTAAACAAGATAAGACAAGAAACGGGAGATGTGTATATTTTGTTTACAGGGTAAACGAGATATGTGAATATTTATGACGTTTACAATGTAGTAACACGTAACGACAAATTTTTAGCAGTTATAAAAGGATGTATAATCCTTTGTATTCTTCACAAATATTTTCACTTCTTCTTTTCTATCATTTTTCTTCTGAAAAGTCAGCCAAAATGTCTAGTAGTAGTGGATATTTTGTTGTAAGTGTGTATTCAAATTGTCATAAGAGAAATAGTGATACTGAGGTGATATTTGAGTGTGAGAATCTCATTCTGTTGCGTATCTAGCGAGTAAGGTCTTTGTCGGAGTTAAAGAGTCTGATATTGAGTAGCGTCAGTAGTAGTAGGAGAAAAGAGATCGGAAGGATATGATATAGGTTGCTAGCACAGATGAAAAACTTCAATTTCATCTGTTTTGGTTCCATGGCGACGAGCATGTGCACCTGATGTTTGACATCCATGGAAGAATCATGACGGAACAAGTGATGGAGCTTTCTGCAAAGGTTGGTGATGTCGATGGCGGTGAATATGGCCAGTCAGACTTTGTGCAGGATGACCCACCTCTCACACCACCACCGTTACATGTTGCTAGTCTAGTGGAAGACATGATGTTGACGGTGGGGACTCTAACGAGGAGTATGTTGCGAATAGCAACGAGAGCGTGATCATGAAGAGGAGTTTGTACCAGAGACTCTGGTCGAGCCATCACATTGGTATCTTTTGCCTGTCTAGCACCCAATTCTGGCATTGTCATCTATACCAGTCACTATCATACATTGGATCTGAACGCCATGCAAGAGAAAAATATATTTTTCAACATGGGGGAAGACGATTATAACTTAGATACTAGTGTGAAGTTTCGGGTTGGCTACTAATTTTCAAAAGCAAAGATGCAGTAATGTAGGGTTTGAAGAATTACAACACTCATAGAAGTGCTGAGTATCGAGTCGTGGAGTCGAATTGATTAAAGTACCATGTGCATTGCCAACAATATGAAGCATGTTGTCCTTGAAGTCTTTGTGTTGCTCTCTGACAGAATTTCAGATATTAGTAAGTTCAAGTTTAACTGTGTTCTATATTCTCATTTATCATTGCTATGCTTTCTGTACATGTCAACCAAGGTTGTTCTATTTCGTTAGGGAGGTGCATAGGGTGGGAGGAGCGCACATGTGTTTAGCACCTACCATGTCTCAAGACCACTGCCAGTTGGAAAGCTGTCTTATCTGCCGTGTCATCTTGCCATTGATACAATCCAACCTATCCGTTAGCATCTTTGTCTTACAAGGTGTAGTTAGGCAAAGCTATCACTTCAAACCCTCGTACAAAAAGGTCTGGATGGAGAAGCAAAAGGCAATTGCCCATATATGCAGTGATTGGAAGGAGTCATACAATAAGGTGCCGAGGTTGCTGCAAGCGTGCAAAGTTGTTGTCCCAGAATGATATAGTGGTTGTTCGTATTCGTCGACAACACGTGTCTTTATGGCAAATATAGTGGTGTTTTGCTTATTGCAGTGTCACAAGACGATAAAAGCAATATCTTTCCTGTGGTCTTTGTAATTGTTAAGTTTGAGACCACCGAGTCCTGGTTTTTCTTTCTTACCAATCTGAGGCGACACTGTGGCCCCACAAGAAGGTCTGTTAATTATTTCTGATAGATCCCAAATGATCAAGGCTGCATTGAGAGCTGACGATAGTGGTTGGCAGCCTCCTAAAATATTTCATGCTTATTGTGTCTGACACATGGCGGCGAACTTTATGTCTCGTTTCAAGTATACTAAGAAAAATCGGTATCTCATACATGCTGCTTACAATCTAAGCCAGGCTGGATACAAGTGATACATGGATGCATTGAGGGGTTTGTTACGGGAGATTGCGGATTGGGCTGGTAGGTTCAACAAAGAGATCTGGCTACAACACTGCAACATCGGTCGTCGGTTTGGGCACATGACGACAAACTTCTTCGAGTGCATGAATGTTGTACTTAAGGGTACATGCTATTTACCAAGTACCCACTCCACCAACTCCCAAGGTTCGGTCCCGTACCATATATGCAAATCACGGAAGCACTCACCTACTGGCTTTTCATTAACGTATAGCCCGGGGGTGCAAGATGTCCTGCAGGGTGATGGTACACACCCCATGGCTAGTGAAAAGTGTGGGTCTTAGGACACCAACACTCCACAAATATCGTGATTAGAGAGTTGTTGAACACAAAATTCCTGAGTGGCACTGCGTCATCGAATGCAACCTCCCTCAGATAGGAAACAATAGCGTCCGGTGGTGGGAATGTGTGATTCACTCTCCTGAGAAGAAATAAGTGAGGCACCTGGTAAATAATAAAAAATCTGAATTAAGAATGTGTAAACCTGTAAAGCTATACAAAAATTCATAGTAAAAAAGATCTCCCAAAAAAATGTTTACATAACAAATTAATTTAAATTATAAGTAAATTATTTTAACAAATAACTACAATTACCTTATAAATTAATTTAAATAGAAACATTTATATAAATAATTAATAACTAAATTAATAAACATTTATTTTCTATCTCCTTCATAACTTACATCAAGTAAAAACATTTACTTAAATAACTAACAACAAGTAAACCATCAACTTAATAACTTAATCTAAGTAATAACTAATTTAAAAAAATATTTACTTAAACATGTAATAACTAGAAACATAAACATCTTGTTAATTAAGTTAACTAAAAAATATTTAGTTAAAGGGTTAACCACCAAAATGTTCCTGAATTATTTAAATGCTGACAAAAGTACATTCGAAAATTTACTATTGACAAAAATGCCTTCAAATAATTTAAAAACATAACAAAAAAATGAGATATGTTTTTAAGAATAATATCTCATTTTTTTAATTATACTTACAAAAAATCACATCAAAATCCAATTTCTAAGACATTTTTTGAAAATATATATTTACTATTGGACATTTTTGTCACGTTTTTAAATTATTTAAAGTCATTTTTGTTGATAGTAAAATTCGGTGCATTTTTGTCAGCATTTGAATAACTCGGGAATATTTTTGGTGGTTAACCCTTAGTTAAATAATTAATAACTAAATTAATAAACATATGCTTAATAACTTAGTTTAAAGAAAAATAAACTTAAATAAATATTTAATTAACAAATCCGTTTCAGACTATGTCTAAAATCATACCATATCATTTTAACCATTACTCACAATATATTCATTCGCCTAACATATACTGTATACTACACATGTATGCTTTAACATAAACATAAAACAAAAAATAACACCAACCTCAAAATTGACTGCCCAACGATGTGTCATGTCGCATTTAGTTGGTTGATGTCGGTATCGTGTACATCGAAGCGCGCTATAATCTTATAGTAGTTCAAAAATTTGATTAGAAAAGGATAAAGGTAAGAGAAAAGGTGAAGAAATGAATGTCATAAGGAATAAATAGGCACGGTAGACGAAATACATATATATAGGCATCTGTATCTCTTCACGTTTATAGTGTAAACGAAATAAGATTACACGTATCTCATTTACACTGTAAATAGGATAAGACCGTTACAGACCACATTTTCAAATGTGATACTGCCACATCATTTTTTGTCTTATCTCATTTATAGTGTAAATGAGATATGTGTAATCTTATCTCGTTTACATTGTAAACGAGATAATAGATACGATGTATTTTAGTAATAATGCTACAAATTGTATATTTTGGTAAATAAAATATTTATTTTATTTATTTAAAAAAAATCCGAGTATTCGAGATACACTCTTAGATAATTTTTGGGCTCAATACCCGGGATATATGTATAAGCTCAGTACTCGGAGATACGTGTATTATTATAACGATTTAACTATAATATTACATATTTGTATTATTGTATTTGTATGGTCAAATAAAAATATCATTTGAAAACAAAAACTATTTAAAATTTTTAATTTAAAAGTTAACAATTTAAAATTTTAAAATTTCCAAGATATATGCAAAACCTCTTTATACGTCGATATATAATGTTTTAGATAGTATTGTGTTGGTTTGATTTTTATTTTTTTATTTTATCTAGTTTTATTCAAATAATTTTAAATTTTAAAATTATAAAATATTTAATTTAAAATTTAGACGATTATAATTTAAATTAATAACTTAATTTAATCTAATAAAAATAAATATATTTGTATTATTGTATTGGTTATTTATAAGCACTGCCAAATTAATTTAAAAAAATGACATTAGTAGATTAGTCATGCGTATATAGAAATAAATTGGCTACACTTTAGGGCATGACTTAATCTAATAATGCCATATTCTATGTTGATATGGTAAGATAGTATCCATATGATTAAATAATGTCTAGGAGACAATATTTTTATTAAATATAGTACCTTTTTAATTATCAAATATTCATTTAATATTTGTACTTATATTTAAAAAAAGGGTAATGGACAAATAGGTCCCTAGCCTTTTAAAATGCAGACATTTTCGTCCCTCAATATTGAAAAATACATTTTGATCTCTCACCATGTAAATTTCATGACAATTAAGTCCTTCCGGGGAATTGGTGTTCGAAACAGTAACGGAGATTGCTGAGGTGGAGGGGTGGAGAGTGATGTATCCGTTACGGTTGCTGAAGTGGATGGGGAACAAATTGTTGGAGGACAAATTAGTCCTTAATGGCCAAAACGACGCCGTATGCATCCCCCACTTTCATGCCCATCATCCCAAACCTCTTCTTCTGTTTCTTCTTCTTCTTTTTCTTCTTCTTTCATGGCAGTTTCATCACAACCTTTCTTCCTCTCTCGTCTCACAGACCTCTCACTTGACAACCCTTTCATCCCCATGGTTCTAGCTAGTGCACAAAAGTAGCTAACAGAAGCTCTAACATGAAGTAAATATGGAAATAGTACATGCCAAAAATGACTTTTGGGTGGATCTGATCACTGTAATCATACAGTTTCACCAAAGAAGCCAAAAGAATGGCCTTTATTGCATATGGTAAAAGTGGCGTGTGACCTTTGCTGGGGTTGGTAGGAGATGTCTTTTCTTTGCTCTGGTTATTGGCTTTTGGCATTTTTGAAGATGGATTGGTCACAAAATATGAACTTTTTAGAATATTTTGATGGATCTAGACGTGGTGGGCTTTTGCCATCTTGAGAGGTTTTGGATCTGATGTGTGGTTGATTTTGTTGGATCTTGATAGGAGGGGAAACAGAAGCTACAAAACGTCCTAAAGAAGTTGATGGATCAGAGGAGAAGAGACCTTTGTTGAAGGCAAAGAGAATGAGTTTGAAGGTTCCAACCATGCAAAGAAGAATCCAGTGTTGCCTCTCAAGTGCACGCTTGAGAAGTTGAAAGGGATGAAGAGGAAGAAATAGTGTCAGATGCAATTGGAACCTACTGAGAGGGGGGAGGGTGCCAACCCAAAAATGGCACCCAAGGATCCATGAAGATGGTGATGTGGAACTGTCAGGGTCTGAGGAATCCCTTGACAGTTGACAACATACAAGGGATTAGTAAACCTATTCCCCCAAAGTAATGTTTTTATGTGAAACCAAAAACATTACTTCGATGGTGCGGGCTCAGGGTGGTAAGTCAGGTTTACCAAACTTTATTGTGTTGATCCTAATGGTGTAGCCGGTGGTTTGGCGTTGATGTGGAGAGATAATGTAGATATACAGATTCAGAATGAAGAGGTGTATTTTATTCATTTTAAATGGAGAGATCAACAGATGCAAAGGGAGTTAGAAGTGGTTGCAGTGCATTAACATAGTGAGAAAAATCAGAGGTTGATGCAATACGATAAAGTCCTTGAACAGTTAAACTAAGCCATGAGTTATTATGCAGTAATTGGTGATTTTAATGCAATAGCAGCTTATCCCAAAAAAGAAGGAAGGAGAATGAAGTCTGTAACATCAATAGAAGCCTTTAATGAATTCATCAATGCCAGTAGTTTGGTGGATCTAGGCTACTTGAAAATTAAATTCACTTGGTGTAACAAACAGTATGGGGGAAATTTTATTCAGGAAAGATTAGACAGATGTTTGGTTTCTCAACAACTCAGAAATGATTGACGCATAGATTTTCTATCGGTAAAAAAATTCACAAATATAATCGCGTTGTAAGTATAGTTTCTAAACCAACAGAGAATCTTTTCGTGCAAAAGTTTTGGTTGTCACAAGTAACAAACCCAGTAAAATTTATAAACCGAAGTATTCAAACCTCGGGTCATCTTCTCAAGGAATTGCAGGGAGGTGTGGATTTATTATTGGTTAAAGAAAACAGTATAATTTTGGGTTTTTAAAATAAGGAACAGGTTATTTAAATGGCAAGGAAAATAAATTAATAATTATAAAATTTCTTGGCAAGGTGTAAGAAATTAAAGTCCTATCCTAGTTATCCTTATCAGGTGTGATGAGAATTGGACTCTGCTCCCACTTTAGTTAGCCCTTACTAAATAAAGGAAAGTCAAGCGGACTAATTAATTTGATTCACAAGTCCTAGTTAGTTCCTATGGAAGGACTAGAGTTATTGGAGTATAAATTAATCAGCAAAGAATTCCAATTTTAATCAACAAATGAGTTTGATAACTCAAGTGTTACTAATTACTCAACCAAAGCCAAATGGTGTAAAAAAAGCTAAATTAAAGTCATAAATATGAATTACCTCAAATTGCATAAATAAGAGAAATCAAATCTAACATGGAAACGTTCATAAATTAAATTGGGAAATTAAATAAAAGGAACATTAAACCTGGAAATTGAAAAGAAGAAATTCTAAATCCTTTAAGAGGAATCCTAATCCTAAATCCTAAGAGAGAGGAGAGAGCCTCTCTCTCTCTAAAACTACATCTAAAAACTAAAATTGTGAATTATGAATGAATGATCATAAATGAATGGATTTCCCCACTTTATAGCCTCTAATCTGTGTTTTCTGGGTCGAAAACTGGGTCAAAAACAGCCCAGAAATCGCTGATTGCAAATTCTGTCACGCTGATTTTCGTCAGTGCGACGCGTCCGCATAGAGCACGTGTTCATGTCGCCTAGCTGTATGGCCACTATAGCAAACTATATATCATTTCGAAGCCCCAGATGTTATCTTTTTAATGCAACTAAAACCACATCATTTGGATCTCTGTAGTTCAAGTTATGAACATTTGAGTGCGAAGAGGTCAGGCTGGACAGCTTAGCAATTTCTTCAACTTCTTGTATTCCTTCCACTTTTGCATGCTTCCTTTCCATCTCTGAGCCATTCCTGCCCTATAATCTCTGAAAACACTTAACATACATATCAAGGCATCAAATGGTAATAAGATATGATTAATAATTAGCATATATAAGGCCAAAGAAGCATGGTTTTAATCATAGCACAAAATCAGGAAGGAAAAATGTAAACTCATGTAAATTATATGAATAAGTGTGTAAAGAATTGATAAAAAACCACTCAATTGAGCATAAGATAAACTATGAAATAGTGGTTTATCAACCTCCCCATACTTAAATATTAGCATGTCCTCATGCTAAGCTCAAGAGAACTAAAAGAGTGAAGAGGAATGGTAAGATGTATGAAATGCAACCTATCTATATGAATGCAACTACATGAAAAAATAATTCTACCTACTTGGTGAAAAGTAAATAAATCTTTCAAGAACAAATATGAACTGGATTTCACTAATTCAAATAACAAAATAAAGTACAAGTAAACTTGCAGAAGAAAATAGCTCATGAAAGTAGGGAACAACGAATCGAGCATTGAACCCTCACTAGAAGTGTATACACTCTAATCGCTCAGGTGTTTGAGGTTCGATTCTCTCAATTCTCTACTAATCTTGCTTTCTAAGGCTTGCTTCATCTAACAATCAACAAAGAATTAATGCACAGATACACATATCAAGAGGTCTTTTAAGGGTTGTAATGGGGTTTGGGTCAAGGTAGGATTGTATTTGGCCAAGTGGACTAAAATCTGAATCATTAATTAACCTAAACTTTTCCCACCTAACTTAAGACAATCCATGTAATCACAATACAAGATCTAACTGCCCATTAACTATGTTTACCACATATTCATGCATCCCAAATTTAAGTACAACTCATATGCATTGATATTATTACTTTAACTTGGGACATTTTGTCCCCTTTTTGTTTATTTGCTCTTTTTCTTTTCTTTTTCTCTTTTTCTCTTTTTTCTTTTTCTATTTTTCTTTTCTTAATCTATTTTTTTCCTTTTTCAATGCATATGATTAAGGTATTGAATGCATAAACATGTTCTTAACATTTTTCACATTTTCACACAAAGTCTAACATACTCAATTCCCAAACCAAATGTTTCCAAACTCACTTTCCCCACACTTAATTCATGAGCACTTTCACTCGTGTAAGCTAACCAAGGATTCAAATTAAGGACATTATTATTTTTCGGTTAGAGTTAGTGATGAGCTAAAGTAAAGAACAAACGGGTAAAATAGGCTCAACATTGGTTTGCAAAGGATAATGAAAGGTAAGGCCATATGGGGATGTAAGCTCAATGAAACAAGGCATCAATCATATAAGTGCATGTATACATTAAACAATGGAAATATAGAATCAAGCAAGACAAAGATCACAATTTTAAAGAGAACAACACACACCAAAAATAAAATATTAGTTGATAAGATGCAACCAATCAACTAGGCTCAAAATCTCATTGGTTTTGTGTGTTCGAGCTCTAAAACCATGTTCCAAAATAAAATTTCTTCAAACAAGTTTTTTTCCAAAAAATTTTAATTCAAATTAGTGAAATGCTCTAAAAAGTTTTCTTGAAAAAGAAAATATTACTTCAACCAAGTGGTAAAATATGCACAAAATCAAACAAATTTGCAATCAAACATGAAAATGCAACAATGAACAAACAAAGAAAATAAAATATTGGTGTTGAGAATAAGGTAACTAACCCATGGAGATCGGTATCAACCTCCCCACACTTAAAGATTGCACCGTCCTCGGTGCATGCTAAGATGTACAAGTGGATGGGTGGTTCCAACTGACGCTTTTCTCCGAGGATTGTGCAGAAGGACTTGTCTGTTGTCCCATATAGAAGTTCTTTTCCTTTTTCTTTTCCAGTGGCCATCCTGAAAGAAGAGGAAAAGAAGAAAGGTAACCCAAAAATAAAGATAAGAAAACAAATAAAATATGGTTGGGTTAATGCCAAATAATGAGGGTCTTAATTACATGGTAGCTACAACATGCAAGTGAGAAAACAATAGAAGCACATGGCATACTAGTAGTGCAAACATTGCCACAAAGAGAGGGAGTGTGTGGGTAATGCAAGGTAGTATAAGTGCATATCAATGCAAAAGAAATACTAGTATTATAAAAGTTAGCATTGACTTATGAATAATAATACCCAATCAGAATAAAACAAGTCATAAAGCACCGGAATAATTCAAGAAAAGATGCAATAATTGAATAAGAAAATTTTAACACCAATTGAAAAATAATAAATTTAGAAAAGAAAATAAAAATATGCACAAAATTAAAATGCAATGAATGAAAGTATGCAAATAAATTAAGTAAAATAGAATGAAAGTGAAGAAGGATGAGAAGTTAAGGAGATAAAGAAGTAGAAAGTGAGAAAGGATAAGGAAGAAAGAAGGAATAAGAGAGAATTAAAAAGGGAGAAGAGAGAAATAGGATTGGGGAAAAGATAAGATATTTGGCACTGATGTAGTAAAACTGTGCGTCGCATGTGACGCGGATGCGTGGGTTACGTGTTCGCGTGATTTCCAAAATCTTCAAGTGACGCGGACGTGTGACTTGATTTGCGCCAGTGGCGCGAGAGTGATTAGCGGATAATTTATACGCTTTTTGGCATTGTTTTTAGGTAGTTTTTAGTAGGTTCTAGCCACTTTTTAGTATGTTTTTATTACTTTTCATGAAAAATTCATATTTCTAGACTTTACTATGAGTTTGTGTGTTTTTCTGTGATTTCAGGTATTTTCTGGCTGAAACTGAAGGAGCTGAGCAAAAATCTGATTCAGGCTGAAAAAGGACTACTGATGCTGTTGGATTCTGACCTCCCTGTACTCAAAATGGATTTTTTGGAGCTACAAAAGTCCACTTGGCATGCTCTCAATTGCCTTGGAAAGTAGACATCCAGGGCTTCCAGCAATATATAATAGTCTATACTTTGCTCGAAGATAAACGACATAAACTGGTGTTTAACGCCAGTTCCATGTTCCATTCTGGCATTTAACGCCAGAAACAGGTTGCAAATTGGAGTTAAACGTCCAAAACAGGTTACAACCTGACGTTTAACTCTAGAAACAGCCCAGGCACGTAAAAAGCTCAAGTCTCAGCCCCAGCACACACCAAGTGGGCCCCAGAAGTGGATTTCTGCACTATCTATCTCACTTTATCATTTTCTGTAAAACTAGGTTACTAGTTTAGTATTTAAACAACTTTTAGAGATTTATTTTGTATCTCATGACATTTTAGATATGAACTTGGTACTTTTTTATGGCATGAGTCTCTAAACTCCATTGTTGGGGGTGAAGAGCTCTGCAGCGTCTCGATGAATTAATGCAATTATTTTTGTTCTCTATTCAAACACCCTTGTTTCTATCTATGATATTCATTTGCAGTTTAATATGAAGAAGGTGACGATTCATGATACTCATCACCATTCTCAACCTATGAACGCGTGCCTGACAACCACCTCCGTTCTACATTAGATTGAATGAGTATATCTTAGATTCCTTAATCAGAGTCTTTGTGGTATAAGCTAGAATCTATTGGCAGCATTCTTAAGAATCCGGAAAGTCTAAACCTTGTCTGTGGTATTCCGAGTAGGATTCAGGGATTGAATGACTGTGACGAGCTTTAAACTCGCGAGTGTTGGGCGTAGTGACAGACGCAAAAGGATCAATGGATCCTATTCCGACATGATCGAGAACCGACAGATGATTAGCTGTGCAGTGACAGCGCATTTGGACCATTTTCACTGAGAGGACGGATGGTAGCCATTGACAACGGTGATCCACCAACACACATCATGCCATAGAAGGAACCTTTCCTGCGTGAAGAAGATGACAGTAAGAAAGCAGAGATTCAGAAGACAAAGCATCTCCAAAACTCCAACACATTCTCCATTACTGCGTAACAATTACTCATTTCATGCTCTTTCATTTTTTACAATTGAAACTAAAGAACCCTATTGGTATCCTGACTAAGAATAATAAGATAACCATAGCTTACTTCGAGCCAACAATCTCTGTGGGATCGACCCTTACTCACGTAAGGTATTACTTGGACGACCCAGTGCACTTGCTGGTTAGTGGTACGAATTGTGAAAAGTGTGATTTACAATTTCGTGCACCAAGTTTTTGGCGCCGTTGCCGGGGATTGTTCGAGTTTGGACAACTGACGGTTTATCTTGTTACTTAGATTAGGAAAAATTTGTCTTTTTGGTTTAGAGTCACTAGAATTGCATCTTTTATTATTCCTTTTAAAAAAATTTTTTCTTCAAAAATATTATTTTTCTTTATTAATTGTTAGTTTTTCATTGAGTCTAGTTACATGTTTTAAGTTTGGTGTCTTTTGTGTTTTTGTCATCAAAAAATAGGTTTTATCTGTTCAATCCTTGCATTTGTTAAATGTGTCTATTTTCTTGGGAATAGTTGCCCCTTTGAGTTTTTCTTTTTAAAATTTTTTTAAAAAATAATTTTTCCTTGATTAAATATTGTGCCAAATTTTAAGTTTGGTGTTCTCTTGAAAATTTTATTTTGGTTTTCTAAAAATTTTAAGTTTGGTGTTCTATCTTCATGTTCTTGTTGTTCTTGTGAGTCTTCAAAATGTTCTTGAGTCTTCCTTGTGTTTTGATCTTAAAATTTTGAAGTTTGGTGTTCCTTGGTATTTTCCCTCCAAAATTTTCGAAAACAAGGAGCATTAGATCTAAAAATTTTAAGTCTTGTGTCTTTTGTGTGTTTTTCTCTTTCATCATAAAATTCAAAAATAAAAAAATTATCTTTTCTAACTATTTTTAAGCAAATATTTCGAAATTTTCCATAAAAATTCAGATTTCAATTTCAAAATTTTATCTTATCATATTTTAGTTGTCAAGTTTTCAAAAAAAAATCATATCTTTTTCAAATCATATCCTTTTTAATTTTTTTTAAAAATTATATCTTTTTCAAAACTTCCTAACCACTTTTTCTCTCTCTTTATTTTTTGAAAATCCTCATAAAATATTTTCAAATTATTTTATTTTATTTTTATTTTAGTTTCATTTTATTTTATTATTTCAAAATTTTTTTTATTAAATATAATAAAATAAATAAAATAAATCCACGTCATCTCCCTTTCTCCATCATGGACCTAAGTGGAAATGAACAGTCCANTGGAGTCAGTAGTTTTGAGTTGAATCCTCAGCTCATTATCATAGTGCAGCAAAGTTGCTAGTATTCTGGTCTTCCACAGGAAGAACCTACAGAGTTTCTGACACAGTTTTTACAAATTGCTGACATAGTATATGATAATGAAGTAGATCAGGATGTCTACAGATTATTACTGTTTCCATTTGCTGTAAAAGACCAAGCTAAGAGGTGGTTAAATAACCAACCTAAGGCTAGCATAAGGACATGGAAACAGCTATCAGAAAAATTCTTGAATCAATATTTCCCTCCAAAAATGGATGACACAGCTAAGGCTGAACATCCAAGGCTTTAAACAAGGAGATAATGAATCTCTTTATGATGCATGGGAGAGATACAGAGAGATGCTAAGAAAATGCCCCTTTGAAATGTTTTCAGAGTGGGTATAGATAGACATCTTCTATTATGGGCTAACAAAGAAAGCTCAGATGTCTTTGGACCACTCAGTTGGTGGATCTATACACATGAGAAAGACAATTGAAGAAGCTCAAGAGCTCATTGATACAGTTGCCAGAAATCAGCATCTGTACCTAAGTAGTGAACCTCCCATGAAAGAAGAGGCTAAAATAGTAACTGCTGAACTCAGTCCTGCAGAACAAGTTACTGAGTTCAATCAATAATTAGATTTTCTAACAAAATAGCTAGCCGAATACAAGGAGATACTACAAGACACAAGAATGGCTAATATGAATATGGAAGTGCAGTTGAAGCAAACAGAACAGCAGTTATAAAAACAAATAACAGAAGAGTGCCAAGCAGTTCAATTAAGAAGTGGAAAAACATTAAATACCTCACTTCAAGGCAGCAGGAAGCCAAGAAATGAACAAACTGCTACCCAAAATCCCTCTGAGGACAGTAAGAGCCTAGAGAGGAATAATTCTGGCGCTCAAATGCCAGAAAAAGGTGGAGAGCTGGCGTTAAACGCCCAACCCATGCTCAGTTCTGGCATTCAAACGCCCAAGGGAAGCTCAGTTCTGGCGTTCAAATGCCAGGAACAGGTAAGGAGTTGGCGTCCAACGCCAATCCAGCTTCCAACCCTGGAATTCAAATGCTAGTGAGGGATCAGAGATATACAAGTGCTGATAGCAACCCCTCTAAGAAGGCTTTCCCAACCACCTCTGTAGGAAATAAACCTGCAGCAACTAAGGTTGAGGAATACAAAGCCAAGATGCCTTATCCTTAGAAACTCCGCCAAGCGGAGCAGGATAAGCAATTTGCCCACTTTGCAAACTATCTCAGGACTCTTGAAATAAAGATTCTGTTTGCAGAGGCACTTGAGCAAATACCCTCTTATGCTAAGTTCATGAAAGAGATCTTGAGTCATAAAAAGGACTGGAGAGAAACTGAAAAAGTTTTGCTCACTGAAGAATGCAATGCAATCATTCTAAAAAGCTTACCAGAAAAGCTTAAAGATCCCGGAAGCTTCATGATACCATGCACATTAGAGGGTACTTGTACCAAGAAAGCTCTATGTGATCTTGGGGCAAGTATCAACCTAATACCTACATCTACTATCAGAAAGCTTGGTTTGACTGAAGAAGTCAAACCAAC
>NC_029774.3:112485737-112487516 GCF_000817695.3 Arachis duranensis | reverse complement strand
ACATGATTGTCAAGGTTGGGCCATTTGCCTTTCCTACTGACTTTGTGGTGCTGGAACTGGAGGAGCACAAGAGTGCAACTCTCATTCTAGGAAGACCTTTCCTAGTAACTGGACGAACCTTCATTGACGTCCAAAAAGGGGAATTAACTCTTGAGAGTCAATGAGGACGAGTTTAAGTTGAATGTTGTCAAAGCTATGCAGCATCCAGACACCCCAAACGACTGCATGAGCACTGATATTATTGACTCTCTGGTGGAAGAGGTCAATATGACTGAGAGTCTCGAATCAGAGCTAGAGGATATCTTTAAAGATGTTCAGCCTGATCTGGAGGAACCAGAGAGAATAATAGAACCTCTGAAAATCTCTCAGGAAGAGGAGAAACCTCCTAAACTCGAGCTCAAACCATTACCACCATCCCTGAAATATGCATTTCTGGGAGAAGGTGACACTTTTTCTGTAATCATAAGCTCTACCTTAGAGCCACAGGAAGAGGAAGCACTAATTCAAGTGCTGAGGACACACAAGACAGCTCTTGGGTGGTCCATCAGTGATCTTAAGGGCATTAGCCCAGCCAAATGCATGCACAAGATCCTATTGGAGGATGACGCTAAGCCAGTGGTTCAACCACAGAGGCGGCTGAATCCAACCATGAAGGAGGTAGTGCAGAAGGAGGTCACTAAATTACTAGAGGCTGGGATTATTTATCTTATTTCTGATAGCCCTTGGGTAAGCCCTGTCCAAGTCGTCCCTAAGAAGGGTGGCATGACAGTGGTTCATAATGAAAAAAATGAACTGGTTCCTACAAGAACAGTTACAGGGTAGCGTATGTGTATTGATTACAGAAGGCTTAATACAGCTACCAGAAAGGATCATTTTCCTTTACCATTCATAGGCCAGATGCTAGAAAGACTAGCAGGTCATGATTACTACTACTTTCTGGATGGATATTCAGGTTATAACCAAATTACAGTAGATCCCCAGGATCAAGAGAAAACAACATTCACATGTCCATATGGAGTATTTGCATACAGAAAGATGCCATTTGGTCTGTGCAATGCACCTGCAACCTTTCAAAGGTGCATGCTCTTTATTTTCTCTGATATGGTGGAAAATTTTCTGGAAGTCTTCATGGATGACTTTTCAGTATTTGGAGACTCATTCAGCTCCTCTCTTGACCATCTAGCACTTGTTCTAAAGAGGTGCCAAGAGACTAACCTGATTTTAAACTGGGAGAAATGTCACTTTATGGTGACTGAAGAAATTGTCCTTGGGCACAAAATTTCGAACAAGGGAATATAGGTGGGTCAAGCTAAGGTGGAGGTAATTGAAAAATTACCACCACCTGCCAATGTTAAGGCAATTAGAAGCTTCCTGGGGCATGCAGGATTCTACAGAAGGTTTATAAAGGATTTTTCAAAAATTGCAAAACCTCTGAGTAATCTGCTAGCTGCTGACACGCCATTTATCTTTGATAAGGAGTGTCTACAGGCATTTAAGACTCTGAAAGCTAAGCTGGTCACAGCACCAGTCATCTCTGCACCAGACTGGACACTACCATTTGAATTAATGTGTGATGCCAGTGATCATGCCATTGGTGCAGTGTTGGGACAGAGGCATGACAAGCTTCTGCATGTCATTTATTATGTCAGCCGTGTTCTAAATGATGCGCAGAAGAACTACACAACCACAAAAAAGGAATTGCTTGCAGTGGTTTATGCCATTGACAAGTTCAGATCCTATTTAGTAGGATCAAAAGTGATTGTGTACACTGACCATGCT
>NC_029774.3:112484513-112485656 GCF_000817695.3 Arachis duranensis | reverse complement strand
AGATGGGTGTTACTTCTGCAAGAGTTTGATATAGAAATAAGAGACAGAAAAGGGACAGAGAACCAAGTAGCAGATCACCTGTCCCGAATAAAACCAGTAGTAGGGACGTCCCTCCCTCTTACTGAGATCTCTGAAACCTTTCCGGATGAGCAACTTTTTGCCATTCAGGAAGCACCATGGTTTCAAAAACTGAGACTGGATTAAAGCTCAGTAATAGTCCAGCTAAAGACGATAAAGAAGCACTTATTGGGAGGCAACCCAATTTTATCTATCTATGTTAAAATTTCATTGTTATTTTGTGTTTTCTTTAGGATGATGATCATGTGAAGTCACAAAAATAACTACAAAAATTAAAGCAAAATCAAAAACAGCATTAAAAACAGCACACCCTGGAGGATAAGCTTACTGGCATTTAAACGCCAGTAAGAAGCATCAGGCTGGCGTTTAACACCTCAACACCCTTCGATGGTTATACGGGTATCCAAAAATACGAACGAGATGGATGCTTGTTGTCCCAACCATTCTTGTTAGTTCCGATCCCGGCCAGAAAGGAGCATCAAGCTGGCGTTAAATGCCAGAAACAAGCTACAAGCTGGTGTTTAACGCCAGAAACAAGCTACAAGCTGGCGTTTAACGCCAGAAACAAGCAGCAGTCTGGCGTTAAACGCCAGGATTGCACTAAGAGGGCATTCTACACGCCTAAATGGTGCAGGGATGGGAAATTTTTGACACCTTAGGATCTGTGGATCCCACAGGATCCCTGGTGGACGAAATTGTGATTCCTATTTTCTTGTAATTGGATTTTAGAAATTGGCACGAGTGGACACAACTCCGTTCAACTAACCAGCAAGTGTACTGGGTCGTCCAAGTAATAAACCTTACGTGAGTAAGGGTCGAATCCACAGAGATTGTTGGTATGAAGCAAGCTATGGTCACCCTGCAAATCTCAGTTAGGCAGATTAAAAATGGTTTATGGGTTTTCGAATAATTAATAATAAAAAGAAGAAATAATAAAAGGGATAGGACACTTATGCAGATTCATTGGTGGGAATTTCAGATAAGCGGATGGAGATGCTGCAGAGCTCTCGGACGCCTGCTCTCCTACTCCTTCTACTCAATCCTTCTTACTCCTTTCCATGGCAA
>NC_029774.3:112482162-112482848 GCF_000817695.3 Arachis duranensis | reverse complement strand
TTTTTCACTGCTTTTTCTTGCTTCAAGAATCATTCATGATGTTTTTCAGATCATCAATAACATTTCTCTTTGTTCATCATTCTTTCAAGAACCAACAATTTTACACTCATAAACAACAAGATCAAAAATATGCACTGTTCAAACATTCATTCAGAAAACAAAAATTATTGCCACCACATCAATATAATTAATTTAAATTCACTAATAATTTCGAAAATTATGTACTTCTTGTTCTTTTGAATTAAAACATTTTTCTTTTAAGAGAGGTGAAGGACTAATGAATTTTATTCATAGCTTGAAGGCATGGTTACACACTAATGATCATGAAGTAGAAACACAAAAACATAGACAAACATAATACTTAAAAACAGAAAACAGAAAGAAAATAAAGAACAAGGAATGAATCCACCTCTAGTGGCATCTTCTTCTTGAAGGACCAATGATGTTCTTCAACTCTTCTATGTACCTTCCTTGCCTTTGTTGCTCCTCCCTCATTGCTCTTTGATCTTCTCTTATTCTTGCTTCTGTTGCATGATCCCTAGTGATTTTGGTGTTTTTATCATTATTTGCTCCCAATAGTTGTGTGGAGGACAACTTATCCCCTAAGGTATCTCAGGGATCTCTTGATTTGCAGCTACATGTTATACCACTGAGCTATGAC
This sequence comes from Arachis duranensis, assembly GCF_000817695.3. Taxonomy (NCBI): domain Eukaryota; kingdom Viridiplantae; phylum Streptophyta; class Magnoliopsida; order Fabales; family Fabaceae; genus Arachis; species Arachis duranensis. The sequence continues at coordinate 112,482,187 of NC_029774.3, read as the reverse complement.
GGCTTATATTTTCCATCTCCCAAGA
>NC_029774.3:112481382-112481972 GCF_000817695.3 Arachis duranensis | reverse complement strand
AGAAGAAGAAGAAGATAATGGAGGTGAGTGAGGGGAGATGGATTCGGCTATATAGGTGGGGTTGGGTGGGGAAGAGGAGGTTGATGTGAATGGTGAATGGGGTGATTGATGAAGAAGATTGGGAATTGTGACATGGGGAATTCAAATCACAAAAATAGGATTAGGAGGGAAGGTGGGAATATGGTAGGTGGGAATCCTGTGGGGTCCACAGATCCTGAGGTGAAAAGAAATACCATTCCTTCACCATATAGGCATGAAAAATGCCTTCATGCATCATTCTGGCGTTCAAACGCCCATTGGTGCATGTTCTGGGCGTTCAACGCCCATGTGATGCATGTGTCTGGCGTTGAACGCCAGTTTCATGCTTGTTCCTGGCGTCCAGCGCCAGTTTGTCCTCTCTGTGCACCATCCTGGCGTTTAACGCCAGGTTGTTGCTTGTTTTGGGCGTTCAGCGCCAGAATGGTGCACGTTCTGGCGTTAAACGCCGGCCAGATGCACCTTCTGCGCGTTGAACGCCAGCCCGTGCGTCCTCCAGGATGAAAATTTTTTTCTTCTGTTTTTGACTCTGTTTTTAATTTCTTTGATTTTTT
>NC_029774.3:112478188-112479501 GCF_000817695.3 Arachis duranensis | reverse complement strand
ATAAGGATCTTCAGATGGAAGTCCATAAAACTTGCAGTTTTGTTGCATTAATGCAACTAGTTGAGGCTTAAGCTCAAAGTTATTGGCTCCAATGGCAGGAATGGAGATGCTTCTTCCATCAAACTTGGATGTTGGCTTTGTGAAGTCACCAAGCATTCTCCTTGCATTATTATTATTATTATTTTCGGCTGCCATGTCTTTCTCTTGTTCGAAAATTTCTGAAAGGTTGTTTCTGGATTGTTGTAATTTAGCTTCTCTTAATTTTCTCTTCAGAGTCCTTTCAGGTTCTGGATCAACTTCAACAAGAGTGCCTTTTTCCCTGTTCCTGCTCATATGAAAGAGAAGAAAACAAGAAAAGAAAGAGGAATCCTCTATGTCACAGTATAGAGATTCCTTTCTGTTAGTAGAAGAAGATAGGGGTATAAGAAAGAAGAGGGAGATTCGGATTTGTAGATGAAGAGAGGTGAAGAGAAGTGTTAGTAATTAAATAATTAAATAGAATAAGAGAGGAGAGGGAGAGGATTTTCGAAAATAATTTTTGAAAAAGAAGTTAGTAATTTCGAAAATTAAAGACAAAATATAATTAAAATTAAAGTTTAAAATAAAAAGAATTTTTGAAAAAGAGAGGGAGAATTTTCAAAAATTAGAGAGGGATAGGTAGTTAGTTGGTTTTGAAAAATATAAGAAACAAACAAAAAGTTAGTTAGTTGATTGAAAAAGAGTTGAAATCAAATTTTGAAAAATATAAGAAGATAAGAAGTTAGATAAGATATTTTGAAATCGAATTTTGAAAAAGATAAAGTTTTTGAAAAAGATAAGATAAAAGATAAAAAGATTTTTAAGAAAAAGATATTTTGAAAAAGATTTAATTTTAAAATTGACTTAACTAACAAGAAACTACAAGATAAGATTCTAGAACTTAAAGATTGAACCTTTCTTAACAAGAAAGTAGCAAACTTCAAATTTTTGAACCAATCACATTAATTGTTAGCTAATTTTCGAAAATTTGATAAAAAGATAAGAAAAAGATTTTGAAAATATTTTGAAAAATAATTTTTGAAATTTTCGAAATTTATAAAAAAAAATGAAAAAGATATGATTTTTGAAAAAGATTTTGAAAAGATAAGAATTTTTTTAAAATTGAAATTTTGATTTGACTTGTAAGAAACAACTAATTTTGAAAATTTTTGACCAAGTCAATCCCAAAATTTCGAAATTTTGGAGGAAAATAAGGAAAAGATATTTTTTGAAATCAAATTTTGAATGAAAAACACAAAAATGACCCAAAACATGAAAATTTTGGATCAAAACAC
>NC_029774.3:112477271-112478182 GCF_000817695.3 Arachis duranensis | reverse complement strand
GAAAAACACAAAAATGACCCAAAACATGAAAATTTTGGATCAGGACACAAGATGCATGCAAGAATGCTATGAATGTCAAGATGAACACCAAGAACACTTTGAAGATCATGATGAACATCAAGAACATAATTTTGAAAAATTTTTGATGCAAAGAAAACATGCAAGACACCAAACTTAGAAATTTTTAATGCATGAAAAATATGAATGCAAAAATGCATATAAAAAACAACAAACAACACAAAACAAGAAAACATCAAGATCAAACAAGAGGACTTATCAAGAACAACTTGAAGATCATGAAGAACACTATGAATGCATGGGATTTTCGAAAAAATGCAAGAAAAATTTTAAAAGCATGCAATTGACACCAAACTTAGAAATTAACACAAAACTCAAACAAGAAACACAAAATATTTTTGATTTTTATGATTTTCTAATTTTTTTGTATTTTTATTTTAATTTTTTCGAAAAATAAAGTTTGTAAAAACGAAAAATAAAAGAAAAATTTTTTGAAAAAGATTTTTGAAAAGAAAAGTACCTAATCTGAGCAACAAGATGAACCGTCAGTTGTCCATACTCGAACAATCCCCGGCAACGGCACCAAAAACTTGGTGGACGAAATTGTGATTCCTATTTTCTTGTAATTGGATTTTAGAAATTGGCACGAGTGGACACAACTCCGTTCAACTAACCAGCAAGTGTACTGGGTCGTCCAAGTAATAAACCTTACGTGAGTAAGGGTCGAATCCACAAAGATTGTTGGTATGAAGCAAGCTATGGTCACCCTGCAAATCTCAGTTAGGCAGATTAAAAATGGTTTATGGGTTTTCGAATAATTAATAATAAAAAGAAGAAATAATAAAAAGGATAGAACACTTATGCAGATTCATTGGTAGGAATTTCAGATAAGC
>NC_029774.3:112476712-112476997 GCF_000817695.3 Arachis duranensis | reverse complement strand
AGTGAGAATGATAATGAGGGTAATCTGACTCATAACATTCATCATGTTTTTGAGTACGAATGAATATCTTGGAATAAGAATAAAAGAGATTTGAATAAAAGAATATAGAATTTCATTAATACTTGAGGTGCAGCAGAGCTCCACACCCTTAATCTATGGTGTGCAGAAACTCCACCATTGAAAATACATAAGCAAAGAGTTCATGCATGGCCGAATGGCCAGCCCTCTCCCTGATCAAGTGACCGAATGAAAAAGACTAAGAATGGTCAAAAGATGGTCAAAAGA
>NC_029774.3:112442297-112476598 GCF_000817695.3 Arachis duranensis | reverse complement strand
TGCATAAATCCACTTCCGGGGCCCACTTGGTGTATGCTTGGGCTGAGCTTGATCATTCCACGAGCTAAGGCCTTTCTTGGCGTCAAACTCCAGGTTATGACGTGTTTTGGGCGTTCAACTCCGGATTATGACGTTTTTCTGGCGTTTAACTTCAGACAGCAGCATGAACTTGGCGTTTAACGCCAATTTACGTCGTCATTCTTCGAATAAAGTATGAACTATTATATATTGCGGGAAAGCCCTGGATGTCTAATTTCCAACGCCGTTGAGAACGCGCCAATTGGAGTTCTGTAGCTCCAGAAAATCTATTTCGAGTGCAGGGAGGTCAGATTCCAACAGCATCAGCAGTCCTTTTGCCAGCCTTCTTCAGAGTTTTGCTCAAATCCCTCAATTTCAGTCAGAATTTACCTAAAATCACAGAAAAACACACAAACTCATAGTAAAGTCCAGAAATGTGAATTTAACATCAAAACTAGTGAAAACATCCCTAAAAGTAGCTTAAACTTACTAAAAACTATATAAAAACAATGCCAAAAAGCGTATAAATTATCCGCTCATCAATCCCCACCTACCTCATCATTCAAATTCAAACCATTCCCCTCCCAAACCCATCCATTTACACACCTCCATCTCCTCCACTTTGCTTTCTACTCTTTTCTTTCTTCTTTTGCTAGAGGACGAGAAAACCTTTTAAGTTTGGTGTGGAAAAAGCGTTGCTTTTTGTTTTTCCATAACCATTTATGGCACCTAAGGCTGGAGAAACCTCTAGAAAGAGAAAAGGAAAGGCAGTTGCTTCCACATCTGAGTCATGAGAGATAGAAATGTTCATCTCAAGGGTCCATAGTTTAGTGGTAGAGCGTTTGATTGCAGATCAAAAAGCCTTGAGAGAAGAGCAACAAAGGCAAGGAAGAGACATAGAGGAGCACCATTAGATCTTTAAGAGGAAGAACAAGCCGCCATCACTAAGGTGGACTCATTCCTTAACTTCCTTGTTCTTATTTTTCTATTTTTTTCGATTTTCATACTTTATGTTTGTCTATGTTTTGTGTCTTTACTACATGATCATTATTGTTTAGTGTCTATGTCTTAAAGCTATGAATAACTCCATGAATCCTTCACCTCTCTTAAATGAAAAATGTTCTAAAAACAAAAGAATAAGAAGTACATGAGTTTCGAATTCATCCTTGAAATTAGTTTAATTATATTGATGTGGTGACAATACTTTTTGTTTTATGAATGAATGCTTGAACAGTGCATATTTTTTATATTGAATTTTATGAATGTTAAAATTGTTGGCTCTTGAAAGAATGATGAACAAGAGAAATGTTATTGATAATCTGAAAAATCAAAAAATTGATTCTTGAAGCAAGAAAAAGCAATGAATAACAAAAGCTTGCGAAAAAAATGGCGAAAAAATAAAAAAAGAAAAAGAAAAAGCAAGCAGAAAAAGCCAATAGCCGTTAAAACCAAAAGGCAAGGGTAAAAAAAAGGGATCAAAGGCTTTGAGCATCAATGGATATGAGGGCCTAAGGAAATAAATCCAGGCCTAAGCGGCTAAATCAAGCTGTCCCTAACCTTGTGCTTGTGGCATGCAGGTCCAAGTGAAAAGCTTGAGACTGAGTGGTTAAAGTCATGATCCAAAGCAAAAGAGTGTGCTTAAGATCTCTGGACACCTCTAATTGGGGACTCTAGCAAAGCTAAGTCACAATCTGAAAAGGTTCACCCAGTTATGTGTCTGTGGCATTTATGTATCCGGTGGTAATACTGGAAAATAAAGTGCTTAGGGCCACGACCAAGACTCATAAAGTAGCTGTGTTCAAGAATCAACATACTAAACTAGGAGAATCAATAACACTATCTAAATTCTGAGTTCCTATAGATGCCAATCATTCTAAACTTCAAAGGATAAAGTGAGATGCCAAAACTGTTCAGAAGCAAAAAGCTACTAGTCCCGCTCATCTAATTAGAACTTGGCTTCATTGATATTTTGGAATTTATAGTATATTCTCTTCTTTTTATCCTATTTGATTTTCAGTTGCTTGGGGACAAGCAACAATTTAAGTTTGGTGTTGTGATGAGCGGATAATTTATACTCTTTTTGGCATTGTTTTTAGGTAGTTTTTAGTAGGTTCTAGCCACTTTTTAGTATGTTTTTATTAGTTTTCATGCAAAATTCATATTTTTGGACTTTACATGAGTTTGTGTATTTTTTTGTGATTTCATGTATTTTCTGGCTGAAATTGAGGGAGCTAAGCAAAAATCTAATTCAGGCTGAAAAAGGACTGCTGATGCTGTTAGATTCTGACCTCTCTACACTCGAAATAGATTTTTTGGAGCTCTAGGAGTCCAATTGGCGCGCTCTCAATTGCGTTGGAAAGTAGACATCCAGGGCTTTCCAGAAATATATAATATTCCATACTTTGCTCGAAGATAAACGACATAAACTGGCATTTAACGCCAGTTCCATGTTCCATTCTAGCATTTAACGCCAGAAACAGGTTGCAAATTGGAGTTAAACGCCCAAGACAGGTTACAACCTGACGTTTAACTCCAGAAACAGCCCAAACACGTGAAAAGCTCAAGTCTCAGCCCCAGCACACACCAAGTGGGCCCCAGAAGTAGATTTCTGCACTATCTATCTCAGTTTACTCATTTTATGTAAACCTAGGTTACTAGTTTAGTATTTAAACAACTTTTAGAGATTTATTTTGTATCTCATTACATTTTAGATCTGAACTTGGTACTTTTTGATGGCATGAGTCTCTAAACTCCATTGGTGGGGGTGAGGAGCTCTGCAACGTCTCGATGAATTAATGCAATTATTTCTGTTCTCTATTCAAACACGCTTGTTTCTATCTATGATATTCATTGGCACTTTAATATGAAGAAGGTGATGATTCGTGACACTCATCACCATTCTCAACCTATGAACGCATGCCTGACAACCACCTCCATTCTATATTAGATTGAATGAGTATCTCTTAGATTCCTTAATCAAAGTCTTCGTGGTATAAGCTAGAATCCATTGGCAGCATTCTTGAGAATCCGGAAAGTCTAAGCATTGTCTGTGGTATTCTGAGAAGGATCCAGAGATTGAATGACTGTGACGAGCTCAAACTCGCGAGTGTTGGGCATAGTGACAGACGCAAAAGGATCAATGGATCCTATTCCGACATGATCGAGAACTGACAAATGATTAGTCGTGCGGTGACAGCACATTTGGACCATTTTTATTGAGAGGACGGATGGTAGCCATTGACAACGGTGATCCACCAACACACAACTTGCCATAGAAGGAACCCTTCATGCGTGAAGAAGATGACAGTAGGAAAGCAGAGATTCAGAAGACAAATCATCTCCAAAACTCTAACACATTCTCCATTACTGCGTAACAATTACTTATTTCATGCTCTTTCATTTTTTACAATTGAAACTAAAGAACCCTATTGGTATCCTGACTAAGAATAATAAGATAACCATAGCTTCCTTCAAGCCAACAATCTCTGTGGGATCGACCCTTACTCACGTAAGGTATTACTTGGACGACCCAGTGCACTTGCTGGTTAGTGGTACGAATTGTGAAAAGTGTGATTTACAATTTCGTGCACCAGAGAGCAGCCACGCGCTCACGCAACTCTCTATGTCAAACACCTAATTGCCAAAATTTAGGGTGACGCGTGCGCATGGGTGACGCGCACGCGTGGATGGCCTTACTTTCAAATTGACGCGGACGCATGAGGTACGCGTTTGCGCGATGGGGCGTTGTGCTTGTAGCACCATTCCAGCCCCACTCCATCCTAACTCTCTGCCATACACCTTCTTACGTCGATTTTGCAGGGTCATGCGTACGCGTGGGTGGCTGATTTTTTTCATGTGACGTGGACGCGTTGGGGACGCGTACACGTGGGCATGTTTGTGCCTAAGGCACGCCTCCAGCCACGCTTCCGCGTGACTTTCTGTTCACTTTTCTTTTCTTCCTAATGCACTTGTGATGCGGACGCGTCAGTGACGCTTACGCGTCACGTGCGTGTTTTTTTTTTTAATGCAAAAATGCAGAATGCAGATGCTGACATGATGAATGAGCACTAATAAAAATAGGATAAAATAAAACTAAGAAGAAAACAAAGTAAAATAAAACTAAGACTGGAAAAGAACGATCATACCATGGTGGGTTGTCTCCCACCTAGCACTTTTAGTTAAAGTCCTTAAGTTGGACATTTGGTGAGCTCCCTGTCATGGTGGCTTATGCTTGAACTCATCCAGGAATCTCCACCAATATTTGTAATTCCAGTGGCCTCCGGGATCCCAAACTAGGCGCATACAGCCGTCAAGTAATCTAAAATAAGTGGCAAGGCCCCAAAAGTGTTGATTGTTGGACTGAACTCCGGGGTCCCAAACCTTGCTTTTGCACCCATTTTTGTGTAGATTATCATGATTCCATCTGAGTGGCACGCAATTGAAATTCTCACTAAGGCATCCAAACAACTTCCTGGACCCATTCAATTGAGCTTTACACCAACCCTTGCATTTCAACTTGGAGCATACAACCATGTTGAATCTTGCTTGATAACTCCAACCACTAACCATTTTTCTCTTGCTCTTAATGCCACAAAGAGCTCTAAGTTGACCATCCGTCTCTAGAAGTCCATATTCAAGTGGGAAAGTAAAGGTTAAGGATAAGAATTTTACCCACTTGAATGTTGTATTGGACGGTAATGGCTTTGGGAGAGGTGTTTCTAATGATCTTGCAAGCTCCACTCCCTTGTGCTCTTCTTTGACAACTTCCACCTCCTTGTAAGCTTCTTCAATTTCAACCGCTTCCTCTTGGTAGCTTTTTTCCAATTCAATCTCATTTTCACTGCTTTCCAAGGGCATGGGAGGTTGTGCTTCTTCTTCTTGAATCTCCATCTCTTGATTAACCTCTTCCAAGTCTTTAACCATGACATGCCTTGGAAGTTGTACAACATCAAATGCAACCGTCTTGGAAGGAGGCTCTATGACTTGACTTTCCCATGGAGGTTCAGCATTTCCCAAGTCTTCGACCACTTCTTCCTCTTCAATAATTACTGCTTTGTCCAGTTGTTTTAATATAAAATCGTACTCATCTGTGATGATTTTCTTTCCATGACAACTTCTTTCAACTATTCTTTCATCTTCAATGGTCTCTCCTATCTCCACATTTTGGGCCTCCTCTTGTAATAAGACAAAATCAGACTCTTTCTTGATGTCTTCCTTCACTAATTCTTCAACCACTCCTTCGACTTCAAGGGTCTCTACTACCTTCACCTTTAGGGGCCTCCTCTAGCTCCTTATGAAGTATGAATTCGCGAAGATGATCCCTACTCTCTTGTTCTATGTCAATAGCATAACTGGGATCATCTTGCTCTCGGATTGATGGATGTGGGTGCTCTTCCATGGAGGATGGTGATGGGATGGAAAGATCATTATCTGGTTGAGAAGGAAGCGCACTAGAGCTTGAGGGTTGAATATTGGAGGCATTCGATGACCCAATCTGGGAGACGAAAGCTTGTATAGCAGAGGTCAGGCCGGTAAGTGTATTTTCCATGGTCTTTTGTCTTTGGTGCATAACACTAAGAGTGTTGTTATCCAGTGGAGGTTGGGGTGGATAGGAGGGTTCATTATTTTGGAGAAAGGGTTCATAATAGGAAGGTGGTTCTTCTTGGTAAGGTGGTCCATATTCATGAGAGTAATTGTTTTAGAATTTGGGTGGTTCTATGTATGGTTCGTTCGGCTCATAAGGTGGTTGGTATGGTGGATATGGATTAAGATCATATGGGAGTGTTTGGTGGTAAGGGGCTTGTAAGTATGGTGGTTCAAAGCTATGTAGAGGAGGGGGTTCATAGGCGTATGGTGGTGGTTGTTGATAATCAAAAGAGCGCTCACCGTAGCCAGTATCTTGATATGCTTCTTGGAATGGCTCTTGGTTATAGTATGTTAGTGGAGGTTGTTTCCAAGAGGGTTGATCAAATCCTTGTGGCTCCTCTCATCTTTAGTTCTCCCATCCTTGATGCATGTTCTCATTGTAATCTTCTCTCCCTACAATATAATTGTAACCAAACTCATAGCCAAAGTTGTGAGAGTTTGTGGTAGCTGAAGGAAATAAAAACTAGTAAAAATTAATGAAAATAAACTCCTAAAACTAGAAATACTAACAACAATATTAGGGCTGCACATGGATCGGATAATATCCGCATATCCGTGGTAATTATCCGCATTCGATCCAAATTTTGCGGATATTATCCGATCCGCAGAGCCATCGGATCGGATCGGATCCAATCCGCACTATGGTAGGATCAGATTGTGGATTTGGCAGTGATAACCGTGGATCTGATCCGCAAATTCGCATATCCGCACATCTCATATAAATAGCATAGTTTAAGAAAGTAAACCCTAATGTGATATGAATTTTAGTGTGTTATTTTATGAATTTTATGATATCTTATTTTTAATTTTTTATGTTGTACTTCAACATAGAATAATTAAACTTAAATCTTGTGTTATTATTTTATTTTTGTTATTCAAGAGAACTTTTATTGATAATATTTTAGGAGTAAATAGACTTAAACAGGTAAAAAATGAATTTTCTGGATTTTTTTTTGTAAAAACAGGCAAACAAAATCTCAAAATAGTTTTTTTTAATTATGCGGATATACCCGATATCCGATCCGATCCGATCTGCAAGTATGCGGATCGGATCAGACCGGATCCAGCCTGAAAAAAAGCCGATAATGTATCCGATCCGATCCGTGTGCAGCCCTAAACAATATAAGATAAAAATTTGAAAAAGGTTTAAATTTTGAAAAGGTTTGATTTTTAAAATTTTAAATTTAAATTTTGAAATTTGAATTTTGAATTTTGGAATTTAAAAATTGAAATTTGAAATTTGATTTTGAAATAAGATAAGATAAGATTTTGAAAAAGATATGATTTTTGAAAAAGATTTGAATTTTAAAATTTAAAACTAAGATAAGATAAGATAAAATAAAAATATGAAATTTTTTTATGTAATTTTCGAAATAATCAATTAAAATAAAGAGAAAATATATTTTTGAATTTAATGAGGAAAGAGAAAAATAATAAAATGGCACTAAACTTAGAATTTTTAGATCAAAGCAAAGAAAACAAACAAGAAAAAATATTTACAATAACCAATAATAAGGCACAGGTTTGCAATTTTCCGGCAACGGCGCCATTTTGATGAACGGATTTTCTATCGGTAAAGAAATTCACAAATATAATCACATTGTAAGTATAGTTTCTAAACCAACAGAGAATCCTTTCGTGCAAAAGTTTTGGTTGTCACAAGTAACAAACCCAGTAAAATTTATAAATCGAAGTATTCAAACCTCGGGTCGTCTTCTCAAGGAATTGCAGGGAGGTGTGGATTTATTATTGGTTAAAGAAAACAGTATAATTTTGGGTTTTTAAAATAAAGAACAAGTTATTTAAATGGCAAGGAAAATAAATTAATAATTATAAAATTTCTTGGAAAGGTGTAAGAAATTGAAGTCCTATCCTAGTTATCCTTATCAGGTGTGATGAGAATTGGACTCTGCTCCCACTTTAGTTAGCCCTTACTAAATAAAGGAAAGTCAAGCAGACTAATTAATTTGATCCTCAAGTCATAGTCAGTTCCTATGGAAGGACTAGAGTTATTGGAGTACAAATTAATCAGCAAATAATTCCAATTTTAATCAACAGCTGAGTTTGATAACTCAAGTGTTACTAATTACTCAACCAAGGCCAAAGGGTGTAAAAAAAGCTAAATTAAAGTCATAAATATGAATTACCTTAAATTGCATAAATAAGAGAAATCAAATCTAACATGAAAAACTTCATAAATTAAATTGGGAAATTAAATAAAAGGAACATTAAACCTGAAAATTGAGAACAAATCCTAAATCCTTTAAGAGGAATCCTAATCCTAAATTCTAAGAGAGAGGAGAGAGCCTCTCTCTCTCTCTAAAACTACATCTAAAAACTAAAATTGTGAATTATGAATGAATGATCATGAATGAATGGATTTCTCCACTTTATAACCTCTAATCTGTGTTTTCTGGGCCAAAAACTAAGTCAAAAATAGCCCAAAAAATCGCTGATTGTGAATTTTGTCACGCTGATTTTCGTCACTACGATGCGTCCGTGTGGAGCACGCATTCGCGTTGCCTAGCTGTACGGCCACTATAGCAAATTATATATCATTTCGAAGTCCCAGACATTAGCTTTCCAACGCAACTGGAACCACATCATTTGGGCCTCTGTAGCTCAAGTTATAATCGTTTGAGTGCGAAGAGGTTAGGCTAGACAGCTTAGCAATTTCTTCAACTTCTTGTATTCCTTCCACTTTTGCATGCTTTCTTTCCATCCTCTGAGCCATTCCTGCCCTGTAATCTCTGAAAATACTTAACACACATATCAAGGCATCAAATGGTAATAAGAGAGGATTAATAATTAGCAAATATAAGGCCAAAGAAGCATGATTTCAATCATAGCACAAAATCTGGAAGGAAAAATGTAAACTCATGCAAATTATATGAATAAGTGTGTAAAGAATTGATAAAAACCACTCAATTGAGCACAAGATAAACCATAAAATAGTGGTTTATCAATGATTATCCAAGAGCTTTCATTATGTATCTAGAAGATATGGGTTCAGACCACTGCCCTATTCTTTTTAACTCAGACATGAAAGGAAGGAAAACTAAGAGAAATTCCGCTTTCAAGAGCGATTATGTGGGAAGGAAGAGGTGCTGGATATTGTGAAAGAGGCATGAAGATATGGCGTTTCAGGTTCTCCAATGTACAAACTACTTAGCAAACTGAAACAATGCAGGTACTATCTTGTTGATTGGCAAAAGACCAACCCCAGTAACTCACAAAAAACTATTGTTGATCTTTAGGTGAAGCTGGTCACAGAGAAAGCTAAAGGCAACAATGCAGATAGAGAAGTAATTCATACTCTGGAGGAGGATTTGGCAGATGCATATGAGATGGAAGAAAGGTACTGAAAAGAAAAATCAAGAATTCAGTGGCTGAAATGGAGAGATCAGAATACTAAATTTTTTCACTCTAAATTTCAGCATAAAATCGAAAAATCAAGATCCACAGACTATAACATAGCTTCAGTTCATTTAAAACAGATCCAGAGGGCATAGTTCAAGTTGCTCAAGACTACTTTCATGAGCTGTTTTCATCATCTAACCCTCGGTTAGCAAAGGAGGACATTCACTCTATTCGAAGGAAGGTAGATGATAGAACTAATAGGATTTTCATAAGAAGAGTAACAGAAAGTGAAATCAAGGCTGCTGTTTTTTTTTATTAATCCTTTCTCGGCCCCCGGTAAATATGGATTCATGGCAAAATGCTGAGATTCCTAAATCATACTCAAATTTGTCTCATTCCAAAAGTTCCTATGGTAGAGACGATGACCCAGATAAGGCCAATAAACCTCAGTAGTGTCTTCTATAAGGTAATCTCTAAAGTCCTAGTATATCGCATGCAAAATGTTATGAATAAGATAATTAGTAATAATCAGAGTGGATTTATTAAGGAAAGGTTGATTAGTGATAACATTCTTATTGCCCATGAATACATGCATTTCCTAAAGAATAAGAGATTTGGTAATTATAATTTAGCCCTCAAGCTTGATATGAGCAAGGCATATGATAAGGTGGAATGGAGTTTTGTGTGGGAGGTTATGGAATAATTGGGTTTCTATAAAAAATGGGTTGATTAGATGAAAGAATGTGTGACTACTGTATCCTATTCTATTACTATAGAAGGACAACCTCATGGTTTCTTCAAACCATGTAGGAGGTTACGACAAGGTGATCCCTTCTCTCCCTATCTTTTTATAATTTGTGCAAAGAGACTATTCCATTTGCTACATAGAGGAGAATATAGACAAGAGATTTCAGGTCAAAAGCTTAACAGTAGATGCCCTTCGCTTAGCCACTTATTTTTTGCAGATGACTCTATTATGTTCTATTAAACATTAGATACAACATGCCAACATCTTATGCATACCTTACAGACCTATGGTAACTTGAGCGGTCAGGTTGTTAATTTTTCCAAGTCAGTAGTATTTTTCAGTTGGAACACCGCAGAACATACCCAAAATTATCTAGCTCACATCCTATAAGTTCCTCATGTGGGAAGGCAAGACAAATACTTAGGGCTACCGTCTGTGATTTAGAGATCTAAGAAGGCGTCTTTTAACTACATTCGGGACAAGTTTGTGAAGAAACTGCAGGTTTGAAAAAGGAATTTATTATCAGTGAGCAGAAGAGAGCTCCTCATTAAGGCAGTGGCTACTGCCATTCCAATTTATACGTTGAGTTGCTTTAAACTTTTAGATTCTCTAATAGAAGTCATTCAGAAAAAAGTCATATAATTTTGGTGGGTCTAGAAAAATGATGAAAGGAGACAGCACTGGGTTATATGGGACATTGTTTGTCGACACAAAGAGCAAGAAAGAATGAGATTCAAAGATTTAAAGGTGTTTAATTTTGTGATGCTTGCAAAATAGGGCTGGAGATTAATGACAAAGACACACTTTTAGTGTACAAAATTTATAAGGGCAAGTATTTCAGGTACTCGTCTTTTCTAAAGGTAGACATCGGTCAGAATCCTTCCTGGGCTTGGAGAAGTCTATTAGAATGGAGGAAGGTTCTCGAGAAAGGGGTGTTTTGGTCTCTGGGAAGGGGAAGTTCAGTGAGAATATTTGAAGACCCGTGGTTGGAGAATGTTAATCTTATTATAGTGCACTACCAGCCTAACACATACTCAAATCTATTCTGGGTTAACCAATTATATGCTAGCAATAGACAATGGAAGGAGCAATTAATCAAAGACAAAATCTCACAAGCAATTGCAAGTGCTATTCTATAGACAGAGATAAGTGATAATGAAGATAAAATTACCTGGAAGTTGGAGGACAATGGTCACTATTTTGTTTCTTTGAGGTACCGAGTTGCATTTCACTTTTACCATCCCCATTATATCAACTCCCAAAAATCTGCAACAAAAAAGAAACATGGGAAGCAACATGAAAGATACCATGCCCGAAGAAGGTTAAAATATTCCTTTAAAAAGCACTCCACGGTGGTCTGCCTTAGAAGTAAACTCAAGCAACGATTTTCGTCCATTGAAGACTACTGCCCTAACTATCAACAACCAAGGAAATGTATCTTTCATTGTCTTTTATCATGCTCTGTAGCTCAACTTTCTTGGTCTAAAATCAGCCTCAGAAACTGGATTTCACCAATTCCCCCAAATCAATTATGGAAATGGTAGTCTTGGCTCTTGAATGAATTGAAGAAGGAAGTGAGTTGTAAGAAGAAGGTTGCACTTGCATCGATACTACTATAGAAGATTTGGAGAGCAAAAAATGCTAGGGTCTTTGAGAACATCATCATCTCACCATATCAAGTAGCGACGGAAGTTAAGGCCATGACAGAAAAGTTTCAATGATGTCACAAGTGTAGTTCATTTCTTCTTTCTCTTAATGTTGTGTTTAAGACATTTGGGTTTATCTCCTTCTTTTACTGTGCTTAATCCACCTTAGACATGTATTCCATTTATTGAAATATATGAATTATCACTTTCTTTGAAAAAAAAATATTGTCCAAAACATTATATTGACGTATAAAGATGTTTTATACATATCTTGGATAATTTTAAAATTTTAAATTGTTAATTTTTTAATTAAAAAAATTTAAATTGTTATTTTTTTCAAAACAAACTTTTTTAATTAACCAGTAAAATAATACAAATACGTAATATTATAGTTAAATCGTTATAATAATCCATGTATCTTCGAATATCGAGACTATACATATATCCCGGGTACTGAATTGAAAATATAAGATGGGAACCATATAAACCCTATCAGGTTTTAGAAACATGAAGACCATTTTTATGATGGTGTTTCCATAAACCAGAACGAAAAAAAAGGTTGGATCAATTAGAATAAGAATAGGAATAAATGTTAAAATAAATAAGTATAGATAGTTATAGAAATTAGTAAAATTAAATATAAATGAGTAGACACAATTTTACATGTAACACAAGAATCCACATGGAGGAGGAGATGAAAATAACGATAATAAGTTTAACAATAACTATGCATATGATAATAATCATCACACTCTAAAACGTCTGGCAAAAAATCGGTAAAAAATCAGTCGAACCGACGGTTAACTGGTAAACCAGTAAAACCGTCCAGTTTTTTAGAGGGTTTCCAGTTCGGAAATATCACTCTAAAACGTCGCCGTTTTGTGTTGAAAAAAAAGGAAAGGCAAGTGCTGAAGCTGAACCCTAAATCACCAAACACCAATTGAAGCCACTCATTTCTCCTATCTTCTCTGAGAAGTGAGCAGCCCTTGCAACCCACAATCCTCTCCTCTCTTCGAATTCCAATGACCTCCACCACACACCATCCCACTTCAGAGCTCGAACTCATTACCGAACCCTTTTCTCCTTTCTCTATCTGTCGCCCTCTCTGTTCGAGAGCACTTGGTCGCTGTGGGTCGCGCCGCTTCGCTGCTCCTCGTCGTGGGTCATTGCCGCTTCCCTGCTCCTCGCCGTGGGTCATCGCCGCTTCTCGGATCCTTGTTGTGGGTCCTCGCCGCTTCTCTCCTCCTCATCATTTCTCCTTCTCCCCTCCTCGCTGACGTTATTTCTGCTTCTATGCTCTGCACCGTGTCTCACCGTCATTGCTTCTCCGTCGTGGCTTCTCTTTTTCGCATGGAGTCTCGCAGTCAAAGCGGTTACCTTTTGTCGCGTCTCAAGTTTCTAGTCTCTGCTTCAACCATCGCAGGTTTCAGATCTCAAGTTTCAAGTCTCTTCTTCTCTGCTTCAAGCCTTCAACCCTCTCAGGTCTCAAGTCTCAGTCTCTAACACTCCCTGATTCTATTTCCCTGACTCTATCCCTCTAAAATTTCAAATTTATTCTAAACATGCATATGATGTATTATTGATGATTCTGCTAAATTTTGAGATATTAATATTTTAAATTTTTATTTCAATTCAGTCTATTCTTATTGAATTAATTCTACTAAAGATTGACTTATAAATTCAATTGTTTAATTTATTAATTTGACTGAGATTGATGTTTAGATCCAACCTATTGTATTTGTTTTGGTGAATTGTTGTTTTGCTGCTATTGATTCAAAATAGAAACATTGCCACAATTCTAGATTGAATTTACTATATGGCTTTATATCATTTGGTTGAATTCTGCTTCATTTTTTCTTTTGTTAATTTCTATGAATTTAAGTTTCTATATTTTAATGATTCAAATCTATGTTTGCTTCATTTTATGGTTGCTTATTTTATTAATTTTATTGAGTTACTGAAATCTGATTCTTGGTTGCTGTTTCTTTTTCTGTTTGTTGTGTTCTGAGTTAGGATGAGTTGTTTTTCTCTATTTGTTGTGTTTTGACTTTTGGGTTAGTGTTGATGGTGGTATGATGGCCAAATTTGAATTAATTGTATAATTTTTATTTCTGGATTCTCTGATTTTTTCTATGTTTGAATTATAAAAAATTATTTTGAAAGATTTTCTTGTGTTATACTTTTGTTGCTGATTGATTATGATTGCTGATTACTTGCGAGAACTTAGGAGGAAATAGTGTTATTGGCTTGTTGCTGCCTCTGTGTTAAATTTTTTGTTTTTATAATTTCTTTGAAATTGGAATAATTGTTGATGGTTGATTTCAGGAATCTGGCATAATTTTGTTATGGTGTTTTACTGCTCTCTTGAATTTTGATAAATTTTGACAATAGTTGTTGGTGTTATGCTAAAATTTTTAAAATAATTTTATTGATGATTGATGATATTTTTTAAATATTTGAAATTATATATTTAAATTTTAATAATTTTATTTAATATTTAATTAAACCCGTTGAACTCCGGTCGAACTATTAAATCAGTAAAAAAATTACTCTACCAGTTCATTGACCGGTCCAGTTCTTGCAATCTTGGATACATATATATAAATAAAACATATAAGAACAAATTGTAAATTTTGTAATATATATATATATATATATATACACACACGTAATACGTCTAATATAATTAAAGAATATAAATGACACATTAAAAGAAGTTTAATTTCTCATTAAGATGCCATGAAAATAGACTAAAGGGTACTAACAATATATATTAAGAAATTGACGATGTAAGAGATTCCAAAACCTCAAAATATGTTGAAAAATTCAAGAATTTAGTTAAGTATTATGTCATGCCTGAAATGGTTATATATAAGGGAGTAAAGGCTAAGCTTTCACATATGTATTTATCCCACTCACAAGGCATAGGATTCAGTGGTCCAGGAACCTTTAGACCACTTAGTGGTCCAAGTAGAAAACATATTTTTAGAGTTTTTTTATCAATTGCTACGTAGTCCTTGAACTAATTTTAATTACAAATCAACTCCATATATTTTATTTAATTATAAAAATAGTTTTTTATTTTATAAATTATTATTTTATCAATTATCTATTATATTTATTAACAATCAAATACAAAAATAACAACCAATTATATCCTCCATTCATCCTAATAATTCCAATTGATTAAAAAATTAACGTTGTTATGCACAAATTTAGTTTTGTTAAAATATTAGTAACCACTACTCTAATTTTTGTAAATATGTTTTGGGATAAGTGTTTGCAATTAGTTAAATGTTAGAATATATTGAGTAAATTCTTTTAATATATTTAGAGTTAATATAAAACTGAGGGTAAAAAACGTATTTAAGTCAAGGAGAGAAGTTTATTACGCATATAAGCCAAACAAGAATCTGATACAAGAATTCACCAAAGCACACTTTAATGTAATTCGAAACAACTTTATTCGAATTATATTCCTTAATAATTCGAATCAATACCGCTCCAATTATTCCCAACCATTGCATACAAGTAATTCGAATCAACTTAGAACGAATTATAAAAGTATAATTCGAATTGTATCAATTCGAATTAGTAGGAACACGTGAGTAGGAGGAAGTTCGAATCAAATTGATTCGAATTACTCACATTTCGAATCAAATGGTAATTCGAATTACACATTGTACAATAAGATACTAGAAAAAATACTATATAATATAAAAAAATATACTAAAAGAAGTATAAAACAAAATTATAGTAAATTAATTTTAGTATAAAATTATTAAATATAAATTAATTTTAACTCCTATTAGTACATTGAATTAAAAATAACATATAAAAATGTACTTGTATTTATTAAATTTTAATAACATATAAAAATTTAATGACTTTTTAAATATTTTTTTTATAATAGGAGTACATTTTTATATACTTTAAATACTTTATATAAAAATGTACTTATATTTATCATACAAAAATAAAGTGTTGTGCTAATATAATAACATTATAATATTTTAAATCAATTTTTTTCTAGAATTTTAGATTAAAAGCAGCACATGAAAAAGCATTATTGGTATTTTAAAGCTAACTTAATTAAAAAAGATAGAACTGTATTTTTTAGGATTTTATGTACATAATTAGGCTAATTTTTTTTAATATTGATCAAAGATGTGTGTTACACTATGTTATTTGTTTTCAGCTAAGTTTTACTCTACTATAATTTTTTTTACTTTTCATAAGACACAAATCTAAAAAATTTTATAAATTAATTTAAAAGAAAATATCATTGACGTTTTATAAATTTTATGTACCATTACCAATCGATTGAAATTGGCAAAACATTCAACTTCATCACCTTCCAATCGATTGGATTACATTACCAATCGATTGAATTTGGCTAAAACTTCAATGTCATCACTTTCCAATCGATTCTATTTGGCAAATCCATGTTGTTTTCGTGAATTCAATCGATTGAGTAACAACAACAATCGATTGTTTTGAGGCATTCATTCGATTGGAAAGTATAAACAATCGATTGGTATAAGCTTTTTATCATTCTATTACAACTTTCAATCGATTGTTTTGTGATATAGTGTAAACCAATCGATTGAGTTATCATTCAATCGATTGTTTTGAAAAACCAATCGATTGAATTTCAAGGAAACACGATTTGAAAATTGTTACGATGGGTAACCGGAGATTAATGAGCTGGATGGCGTTGGTTGGCCCAAACGTATGAAGGAGGAGGCTTTCAAGTGGATCTGCTACTCGGGGGCCTCCGTCCGACTTGTGCGTATGAAAGAATGGGGGTGGTACCTGCAAAGACACTCCGATGCCTAAGTCAGCAAAGGATTAAGCAGGTTTTAGAATGTATTGGAATTTAAAGATATAATTGATAAAAAAACTCTAAAAACATATTTTCTACTTAGACCACTAAGTGGTCCAAAGGTTCCTGGACCACTGAATCCTGTGCCCACTCACAATACACATGAGAGAGAAGCAAGTTAAAATATAAAACTCACCGGTATAAAAGTATTAGAGCAAGTGAGTGTGGAAGCATTATGCAAGTGAGAGGACAATTTATAGGGAAGGAGGTCCTCGCATTAATGAAGGGTCATATACCTAACTGCGAACCAGGCGACGGTACGCACCGTTTGATAGTGGGAAAAAATTAAATTCACCCTTGAACGTAACCGTTGAAAACTTGACTTGAGGTTAAATTTGAGCTTGCTGTTTAATTTGACTGAACAATAATATAGGTGTTATTATAGGTGAAAACTTACCTGCAGTTGACTGCAGGTGAAGTTGCTTTTGGATCGTTGACACGTGTTATTGTATGGTTTAAAAAAAACCGATTTATTTTATACAAATGGTTTATTTAAAAAAATTGGTTTGAATAGATCAAATAACTACTTTTAAAATAATTTAAATTTTTTCTGCGTGTTATTCCTAAATTCCTAACAGATGAATTTGATATGTTCTTTTTCTTCATTCATATTGACCAATTTTTCTTTAAATTTATCTGAAACTTTTTTTTATTTAATTTTTGTCAAATATATGTATACAAATTGTTTGAAAAAGTAAAATTTAGTATTCTGAAAAAGAAACAAAATTCAAAAAAGTAAAATTTAGTATTATGAAAAAGAAACAAAATTCACGGTTTTTTTATAGGAATGGCATAAATGATATCATCTATTCTTTTTTTGTGTCTCTGTTTCTATTTTCTTGATGAGTTTTGTTTTGTTTCCCATAACTTACATTTTCAGTTGCTTTTAAATTAAGCTGTAAACAGATTTTAAATTAAGCTGTAAAAATATGTTCAATTGCAAATTTATCGTTAAATTAAATTTTATGGTAATCAATCAATTAACTTTTATTTTACTAATAAACTATTTTCATGCAAATTATTGTTGATTTTTCAATATTATTCTATAAATAAATTATTTTTTTAAGATAATAAGACTATAATTTACTTGTCTAGAAATTATGATTTCACTGTCATGCACGTTTTTGTGTTTTTACTTATCAACTAGAATTTATTTTTTAATGAAATTAGAATTTATTTTCAATAAAACAAAAGTATCTAATCAAAATATTAATTTGGTCTCCTTAAATAATTGAACATAATATTATTAATTTTGTCTACAACAAAAAATTTTAATAAATTTTTTCAAAATAAAATTGGTTCAAAAATAGAGAAAAAAAAGAACAACTAATGAAAATATTTATTTTGACATTGCCATCAAGAATAGGATAGCCATAGAAAAAATTCAACCAAATAAAAAGGACCTAACTCATACAATTAAACTACCATCATATCATCACAATAAACTATAACATCACCAACTAAAGAGACATATGACAAATATGAAAGAGATCATGCCAAAATTTCAACAATGCTCATGCTATCAACTAGTCTACGTTATACCATAATTACATTTTTGTCTTTCATTACATGAAATTGCCATGAATTATCTTGGCATTTATGATCCTGAACATCAAAATAGTGTGATGACATAAATATGTATGTATTTATTAAATAATTTTCATCATTCACAGAGGAATGAATAAAAACATAAATTAAGAAATACATTTGAAATAATAAATTTGATTAAGAAATATAAATAAAAGGAACATACTTAATTGAAAGTTTCATATTAGTTCTGAAAAAGAGATTAAAAGAGAACGAATTTTACGTGCGAAACGAAGAAGAAGGAAATAAAAGTAATTGCTTGGTCCAATTCAAACCGATTTTTTTAAATAAACCATTTATATAAAATAAACCGATTTTTTTTAAACCATATAGTAACACGTGTCAGCCATCCAGGAGCAACTTTACCTGCAGTCGACTGCAGGTGAGTTTCTGCCGTTATTATAAAATTTGCAAATGGTTATGCATATACTACCTATATCAGCCCCAATGTAAGTAGCGGCCAATACAGATATATGCATATGCATAAGTAATGAGTTACACTTGGATTCAAAAATAATCTACGTAAGCTGTGATGCTAGCGAATGACTGAAACAGGTATTTATTTTTTTCTAGCTTTGAGCATGGACCCGATCAGTACGTGAACGACCGAAAACCCTGCACCCGATCAGAACCTGCAGTCAAAACCCGATTTTGTATCCCATGAACGGACGAATTAGCCATATTGCTATTTATTTAGAGTGATCAAGTCACACTATGCACAAAGAGTTAACAATATGTTGTGATTTTCATGAAAGGTGAGCTGTGTAAATCTCTTTTAATGAAAGTTTTTTCAGATTTTACCGAATGGTCTCCGTTGCTGCATTAGGCCGAAAATGTAGGATACGACCCATCATATGGTAAAGAATGTGGACACAAGATTCACAATCTAAATCAGAGTATCGGAACGGTGGCCCAAATGATTATCCAATTTAATCGAATACAGCTCTTTGTCACCTTACGCAGATTATTTAACAAAATAAAAAAAAGACTAGCAGTTCTTCTGCATAATAAGGCCGAGGTAATTACTCAAAGTTGTTATGAATTATTCCGGAAAGCATAAATGATAACCCAAAATACTAACACTCTTTTAGGTGCAAGACAGCTCAGTTTGAATACTCAGTAAATTAGTTGAACACGGTGGTCACATCTGTCAACACGTGAATAAAATACTAACACTATTTGTCAATGAAATTATAAAAAACTATGCCAAGTTCTTTACATGGTTTCACTTTTTTGTTACGTCCATGATTAAATCAAGTTACTTTAGTTTTGGGTAAAAAAACGGTTCTTAATCGCGAGTAGTCGAACTGTAGAAAACTGTGAAGAGAAAAAAAATTATTTGAAAGAATTCAAAATTTTTGGAAATTATAATTTATCTAATTTTCTTATATAATACTGATGATGAGTATCCGAACTACACAAAAAAGGAAAAATGTAAAAGTTATATACTTGTATAATATTATGCTTATGATATACATGAACCAATATAATTAAATATTTTTTAATATTATTGTAGCACAATCACTTCCGAATTAATATAGAGCATTCTCATAACTTTTGTTAAAAAATAAAGATATATTATACTGGATGTGGATTTAATATCATCTTAACTACTATAGCTTCACCATCAGTATAATTTGTTATAATAATTTAACGCGTATAATGTCTGAAAATTAAATTGACACATTTCCAAAATACCAAGATCCATACTTCATGTTGGAAACACAAAATTCGGTTTTACTAAACAAAATATCAAATACATGAGACATGGCAATGCACACGCCAGTTCTTGAGCGAATAAACAGTTAGCTTGATGATGCTCCCTGTTTGAAGCATGTGCTGCTGACAAAAAGGCCTCCAACCCTTTCCAAAATAACATTCTCAGAGCCGACTGGGTTTAGAGCGAACATCGACCATGTAACACGCCCCGGGCTTGTCGACTTGATCAGGCCTAACCCAGAAAGCCCTTTGAACAAAACTGATCGGAAGGGTTTACAAAACAAATGAAACAAAATCTTTTAAGATTGAAGAAAATATTGTGGCTACCTAGATATAGATATAAAGGATGAAAACCAAAAGGAAAGCATACACATAAACACGGAACCGTTGAAGAAAATCTCACCAGAATATACTCATCAGTTTGGTATTTAGTAATCATTTTGTCAACGACAACAGCCTCACGGTTTGATAGCAAGCTGGGTAGTATTTCGGGGTATGCAACTGAATAATGACCAAGCATTGAAGCGAAAGCACGATAATCAGAAGATGTTATAGCAAAGGCAGTTACAGAGGTTAAATACAACTCGAGAAGTAAACACAGTATTGGCATATTTTGTATGGTAGATGCCAACTGGATGGTGTATGTATCACCATTGGAATATATAGGAGAAGCCAAATTAAAGTGGAACACATCGGATAGTAACAAATCCTCATCATCACCCAATGCGCGTACAAAATAAGGCGGAAAATTATAAATATCCCCAATAGTTCACCAACAATAAAAGGCTCGTGCAAGGACAGTCTAGCATCGGCGTAACATGCATTCGCATCTAACACATGAATGATAACGAACTCGGCGTTATCGACATAAGCCAGAAAAAACCAACATCTAGCCTTGATGTTAAAGGCATGAATTAATTGAGTCAATTCTCCCACTATTAGATAAAGAAAAGGAGTCTTTCAGAGCAACATGGTGAATTGACAACTGGAGAAATCAACAAATTCAACCTCATCCGGTAATTCAGCCAGAAATTGCCTACTAAAAATGCAGGAAAGAACAACGATGGCCTGAAAATAAAATTCGTTGTTACTAAAATAACTTGTACATGAATCACATACGATAATCTCTAGAGCATACGCTTTTATCATGAAGTAAAGAAATGCACCAAACATGAGTCCACACAAACAAAAAAATGCGTCTGTATGCAATTCCTTAAACGCAAAAGGTGGACATGTTCCCTGAAACATAAACCGAGCACACGAGAAAGAGTTATGTCATCATGAGACAGCAAAGTCTTTCGAATCATCAACAACGAAAAAAGTCTGACCGCACGGAGGGTGCTAAAGCTAACACACTGTTAAGCAGCATATCCAACATCAAACTATCTCGCATGACCTACCTAGTAAACCCAAATGATGTTTGTGCGATGGTGGGAAACAAAACTATGCTCAAGGTATGACCAATCTCGTGGGGAAAAATTTTGGAACGGCCAAAATATAAAATAAGGGATTGCTTGGCGGGAAAAATCACACAAATAGCTATCACATGAAAAAATAATGGTTAGTCAATTCACCTTTTGATAAAAGATATCCAAGATCAGAGCAAATGAGCTACGATGGCAAAGAGATAAAGAAGCAATTTGAAAAGAGCACCACTTGAGCTATTCTCTTTTTTGGGTTAAAGGGGTTGGAACAGGAGAAACCCAAAGTCAAAGTAGATCATGCAATTATCGAATGGAAGTGGCTGTCAAGGTGGCATAGGTAATAGTGTTAATTTAACCGTTATAAATACAGCTATACTATACAATTATATATTATATATTAATTCATGTTTGATATTTTATATTTATATTTATTTATGTATTTATTTATTTATTAATTTATTTATGTTATCAATATTCAAGCTTCAATTATTTATACAAAACTGGTGATAAAAGTTTGTTGGAGATAAGTCACCTGAATTGCATCCTATAACATCCCTTGAAAAGAGGGTTTCTCCAATAGTGGATTTTCGACGTGGCTTACTCCTAGTTAATTCCTACTTCTCCCATCCTATCCTATCCTATAACATACGAAAATACATAGATAAATACATACATGGATGGATTATTATAATGCAATCTTCCCATACATACATTGTTTATTTCATTGAAACGGCTATGCCCCTTTACATTCATGATACCATACCTCATGTACTAACCATGCCATCCTAATCATCATGTTATTTTTGTCCTTATTCACTTTTAATCTTTTGAAGAGATACATGCCTCGGGAAGTGAATCCCCCTGGCCTCCTCACGCCATTCTAGATGTGATGATTTCCAAACTGAAGAACATGCTCCCAAGGCTTATATGTGTCGTTTAATGAGTCAATAAAAGGGCACTTCACAATCCCGGTACCTCCATGGCTCCATCCTATCCTATGCTCATTGTTATAAGAATATCAATCCACTTTTTTTCGTCTCTCATTAAGTTGGTCATCTCAGGCCGTCTTTCTTATTCCATCTCTATTATAGTACATTACATTACATTTCTTGAGCTCCAAAGCTAAAGCAAACCGTTACATACCTTCTATTTTATTGTGGTTCACCGGATCTGCAGCTACTACAAATCCGCATTAGAGGGTCGACATGGCTGCATCCAACTTCCACGACCAAGGGCGTTATTTCTATATCGAGATCAACCCTGACCTGGTAAGGAAATAGTTAGCCCGATATTCAGTTGATAGCGTACCCATCAATAGGCCTGATTATTTATCCATACATCAAAGTTCATCTGTCTTCTAACATTTAAAAAGCATCTTGCAGGACATGTGTGAGATCCCTTCCATCTTCTTCAGGAGATTCAAGGGCGGGCTTCCAAACTTCATGACTTTCTATGACTTTGCTGGAAATGAGGTTGATGTTGTTATTGAGAAGTGTCACCGCACTGCTATTATTGTTGCTGGTTACAACAGCTTAGTCACACTCTATGGCCTCAAAGAAGGTGGTTGGCTCAAAGTGTGCTACGTTGGTAGGGAGAAATTTCTCATTATCGAAGTAAAAGACCACAATATGGTGGCCAAAGGTCTCTGCTTTCCACCCCTCAAGCTAAGGGTCGACATCAAACCTACCATTGCTATTGATGAAACTATATCACTCTCCGAAGACACCTCAGCGGCAAGCCCACTCAACCAGGATACGGTTTCATCCAAGCTAGGAAAATCACCCCAAGTTGTGCATAATGAAGCCACCTTGCACCCTAATTCAGATTTTGTGCTGCAGAGTGGTCATTTTATACCTCACTCTGTTTTTAATGTCTCAAATCCTGTTGAACCCAATGCTTACTCGGGGATGGAGGCTGCATATAATAACACAACGATTTCGTCTTCTGATGATGCTGTAGCTCAGCCACCTCACGATCCAATCAAACAAGTGCTTTCAATGACGGTCTTCCCTACTCCTCCCCAAATAAATGGGCCCCTCCTTCCATCCATATTACCAACCTCTAATCCTAACACATCAAATATCAGTGTTGGTGATCTTAACTGTGCTGCACCCATCTCACCCAATCTGAACAGCCCCCCTCCGCCAGATCCGAACCTCAACGTGTCGCCTCCGGATTCTCTCCCTGGGGAAGAGCTCTATAGCATAGTGAGGGTTATAACTGAATACCAGTCCAAACACTACTCATTGGTAAGTTTTAGATCTGCATCATGTTAACATTATTTTTTTTGTTAGTTCTCCATGTTTCTCTTACGGAGTCTAAATCTAAATTGGAAGTTTATCTGTCTGCAGCTTATTCCTTCGGCTTTTGCGGCCCAAGCATTTCCTTCCAGGCTTGACTTTATTCATATTCGTCAACTGCATAAGCCACCTATACTCATGAAGCTTCGTTGGAGGAGTCCTAGATCATCTGAGGCATTCGTTACTAGGGGTTGGCGTAAATTTTCCATTGTCAATGGTCTTAGGTGCGGCAGTGTTCTGCGTCTCAGTGTCCCCGTGCAAGATGAGACCACCATGTTCGTTACTATTCTACGTATCTAGCGATGTGTCTCAGTTCATGTTTGTTTTGGATCAGTTTCCCACTTGCAAACAGCTGTTTATGTCTTTGGTTTAGTTGTAAACAAACTGGTTATTTTGGTGTAATTGAAAGTTATTAATCCCAGTTCTAAAAAGGCGTTTTGTTATGTCCCAAACCCATTTGGCCACAATTTCAAATATATTTTCTACCAGACGTCGTTATTTGGTTTTGAATCTCCAGTATTTATTTCTATCAATTAATTTTCCAGTTTCAATTTATCATCTAATATAACTATAAAATAAGAAAACAAAATGTTACAAAATTTTACAATAGTATTCTTTAAATTTACATTCTTTTGTTCAAGATAGTTAATTTACTGCAATCAGATATTCTGTGAGCAATTTTTCCCATCCTTAAATCAAGTTCTTATGATTAGATTAAATTGTACGGAGTCAAACTAGTAAAATTTTATGTTAAAAATTCTTATGATTAAGTCAAGATATGATTAGAATTATCTAGATTCTATACATGGTTAATGGAGTTAGACTAATTAACTATACTTTGGAAAAAGTGAAGGTTTAAACCTTATATGAGTTACCACATAGAATAAAGTTTTCAAACTTTATATATTCACTCTACATAGAAGAAATTCATGTAGTGCTCAAACTTCAAATGCAGATAAATAATAAATATCTTACAAACGTGAGATATTCATAAGCATAGAAGGAAATGACAATGGTGTCCAACGCTGTTGAGTCAGAATGCAATTAGTATTAGTATAGACATTAAAACATGGAAGGTTACCTAAGTCATAAGTGCAATAATATGATTCTTAAATAGCCATGTTGAGACGGGAAGAATTTGTGTACTGAGGTAGATAACAACTTATGATATCCAAGCCTGTGCCATGTTAATGCGGACAAAACACCATGCACGCCTCAATCAATCACCATCGGGGTTTCATACCTATAAAATCTGCAACTACTAACTAACAATACACGACAAGAGCCATCAACTTTCTGTACATTCAGATCAGGCACGAAACGTGACTGCTGAGTTGTTGTCTCTGGGTCTTTACAACCACACATTGATTCAACCATACTCTTCTAATCTAACTAGTGCATTAGCCCGTGCGTTGCACGGCATCGGTCTAGAAAATCATTCGCGAGTAATTATTTTGAGAATATGACAAATGTATGTTCGTGTCTTACATTTAGCAGTGTTTCACAAAGTATGAGTTATAAGTTTCTCATTTATTTTGTAGATTGGATTAGCAAGTAGGACAAATTTGAAGGTAGATATTGCCTGTAATAGCCTAACAATTCGACGATTTCACTATGACATGAATGTGAATAGTTATCGATTTTACCGTCTAGTGGATATTTCCAAATATTTCCCTGTAGACACATTGATTGTCGAAGTGGCCACCTTGCATTTGTTATTCTGAATTAACACTCTGAGTCCATTCTTTGACTTTACTCTTGATAATGCAACATACAGCTGGCCGTGCGAAAAAACTGGCCTTGGCAAGTACAACCCAACCGTGATCAAAGTTTGTCCCTGTGACTTATTAATCGTCATTGCGAAGGACACAATAATTGGGAATTGTCTCCTCTGAAACCTAAACGGCAGACCTTGGTTGGTAGGAATCATATCCATTCGCGGTATTATGACTACCTGACCAACCTTGTTTCCTGTTAACGTCATGCACTCAACAACATGATTTCCTAGTTTCCGTACTTGTAATCTTGTCCCGTTACATAGACCGTTGGACTGGTCAATATTGCGCAATAGCATGACTGGCACACCTACTTTTAGAGTTAGTTGATGTGGGGGCAAACCAGAGCAGCTAATAGCATTAAGAACATCCGGTGTAATTGTGTCCAAGTCTGACTCCATGTTTCCTTCCTCAACACACAAACTATCACAGCTTAAATATATTTTTTCATCCCCTTCCAAACGATCCATTATGAGCGTATTCACCTCATTGACCACCTTACCTCATTGACCACCTCTAATGTAAGACCAAGGATGGATCGATGTTTAAAGTACGATGGCTGAATAATATTAGCCAAGAGGTTAGGGTATACAAACTCAACCATATCATCAAAGGGATGAATTGAATCATGTATCAATATGTCAGGATGAATATGCACCTCTGACTCCCCATCCATAGAATCCCCAACCAAGCCATCCCCAATATCCAACAGCCATTTTGAGAACTCAATAACATCATCCACAGCTTTATCTGTTGGTCCAATAGTTAAACGCATGTTCACTGTCAGGGTTAGAATAGTACAGTGTTGCCATAGATACGAAGCATTGATAGCTGAATGAACAATATCCTGACGGGAGCTCATTGGAATGACTGGAAGAATCTGTCTAAAGTCAACTCCTAGTACCACGACCTTACCTCCAAAAGGTAATTCTGCATTATAATATGGTTCTGAGCTCAGGATGTCACGAAAGCACTTGTCGAGTGCTTCGTAGCAAAGTTTGTTGAGCATTGGTGCCTCATCCCATATAATAAGTCTAGCTTTGCATATCAACTTGGCCAAAGATGTACCTTGCTTAATGCAATATACTGAGTCCTCTGTCAACTCCAGCGGTATCTTAAACCTTGAATGAGTTGTGCGTCCATTTGGAAACAATAAAGAAGCAATCCCACTGGATGTAACATTCAGTACAATGCCCCTTTTGCTTCGAATTGCAGCTGATAGAGTCCTGTATAGATACGTCTTACCGGTACCACCGCAGCCATAAACAAAGAAGAATCCTCCGGCGTTACCATTGACTGCCTGTATGATGACATCAAATGCTTTTCTCTGACCTATGTTCATATTAGATAGGTTGTTGTTAAGCTCCTTAGTTAGGGCATCGACATCAAAGTTCAGCTCATCTAGTAGGAGTCGATCCTCTAAGCCATCAATAACGTCCGAACTTGGGTAAGGCATCTTGTCAAACTCTTTAAGAGATCTTCCATTACCCTGAAGCTTGTCCTCAATTTTTGCAAGTGTCATGTTCATAATTTGTTCCGGTGAAAGTTCAAGATCTAATAAAAATAATGAAAAAATGATACCGATCTGTTACAAATAGAGATTTGAACCATCATACAACATATTTACCAAAGAAATCATGTTAATGACGACCATACCTGCACACTGCATATTTTTTCTATGATAGAATAAGATATCCTCGGACAATACATGGTAACACTGCTCTCAAACAACCTCGGGTCTTACAACGTTGTTAGATAGTAAGAGCACCACGAACAGGTCACGCAAGTAGTTTCCAGAGGCCCACGTGCTTGCTTCTATTATAGCATCAATGAATTCCTTATCATCTTGCAATAACCCTAATGCATAGCATGCTTCCTTGAAGGTACCATACACAACCCCGTTGACTGTGCGCAAATGAACATAGCTGAGGCATCCCTTTTGTATGTTGAGCAAAAGTCGCAGGTAATAATCCTCGCCGTTGCCGCGGGGAACATGCGAAAGCCTACCAATGGAGAATCCTTGTTTCCTTGGCATCCACATGGATATGTCATCTTTCCATACAAATTTGTTAGGAAATTGACTGTATGTAAGAGTACGACCATAAGGAAACAACCTATTCGCAAGCATCCAGGCCAATAGCTTTGTTAGCTTGCCATCAACCCTATCTATTACATCAACAATGTTTTCGTAATCCCTGAATATAACAAGGTGTTCATTTGGCAAATGAAAAGGAAGCCTGATGACCGAAGGTTCCTTCTGTTGGATGTCATACCCAAAAATGCGCCAAGCTGCCTCACAGGCTGAGATATACCGACAATCATAATAGTTGCGTATCTCATCTACCACTTGTTCAGACTCACCGTCTACATTGGTTTCGTAGAAAGAAGCAGTTACCCGATCATTGCCCTTGTGAACATACTTAAACAAATACTTTATTGCGGACGTTTGGCAGGTGTGCTCAACATTTATATGGCAACTGTATTTCAGTAGTAGTGATGGATTGTATGGTACAATATATGAATTATCGAGGGCCGTATTATTCTTTGTAACTATCCGACCATTATCCATCCTCTTATACTTGGGGAACCCACCATCATCAATTATTGTCCTTGATCTAAAGGGCTTGGGATAATACTTTGAGCACCGACCGTTCAACATTCAGGGGCTTTTACTATTATACTTGCCACACGGGCCATGGACCATGTACTTTTCAACTGCCCCATAAAGTTTTGGCCTCTTGATCTTGTCTAGAATCTCAGCTGAGATTAGTTTGTCAATATCATCTGGTGACTTAGGCTTGGATAGAGGATGCATGAACAGCAGTATGTGCGCATGTGGGAGTCCCCGCTTTTGGAATTCTACCGTGCAGACGTCTGTAGAGACCAACTCATTGTTAGGCTTTAATTTTGATACATGTATAACATAATAGATTTCATTAAATTTACATGCCGTTATCTTGCCAAAGAATTGACCATGCTTGAAGTCAGCTATCAACTGACCGAGCTTTAGGTTAAAAATCCTCGATACAATGTCAGGACGGTCTTGTGCTTTTAACCCTGTGTCTTTTAACGAACGTTTTATCTCATCCCATTCAGGATTGCAAGTAATTGTTATGAAAAAGCTAGGATAACCTGCATATTTGCAAATCGCAAATGCATCATTGCAATTGTTGAACATGTACCGAGGACCGCCAGTGAAGCTACTCGGTAGTATAATCCTCTGTCCAGTTGCAACAGCACTTGCCTCTCCCCTAACCAATGACTCATGCAGTGCAATATATTTGTCCACCCTTAGTTTGGGTTGGTTATGTCTGATAAAACTAAGCCGTTCAGCCTCAATCATCGTGTACGCATCGACCAGAAATTGTTGGAACAACCTCATAGATTGTAACATGATTGGGGACTCATTGAACCTCATCTGTATACGGTATGAAAAAAACTCTCTCATACTTATCGTCTTACGTTTCTTTATACCATTCAGGTCATATCTAGTAGATGTCTGAATACCTGTCCTGAATCCATCCTCACCGTATGGAAATATCAACGGATATTGAAGAGCCAAGTACAACGGGTGTAGAACATCTATTCTTTGCAACTTATTTGCTGTGGACTAAATAATAATATCTCTATCAAGGATTGAGTCGTCAATGTCACCTACTATCAGGATGGCAACCTCAGACGCAGTGGGTAAGTTGTACACTCTTCCATTCTTTTTTCGCTTCCTAATCAACCTCATTTTAATTTCTGAAGGCTCGCTATCAGTGAACCTGTCTCGAGCAAAGCGAAAACTCTTGGCAAGAGGATTGCACATGTCCAGCATCCTAGTGAGTTCAGACATGATTTCAGTTTTAAGTTTGTTGATTATTTCACCTGACCTACAATTGTTTCAAGTATTAAGTGCGACATACATTTAAACACTTGGTAAGTATGTACATCTAGACATCTATAAATGTGTTTGCAAGGTATAATCTACGGTGTATGTAACCTTGAATGATGTACCTCACCATACTCTTCTAATCTAATATTTACACTGCACTGCTTTAAATTTACATGCTTGACATGGTTTCAATTATTATGTTACGAACTCTTCCTCAAATGGCGGCATGCATGGTTACGGTAACATGCACAACTTTGTCCTCTTCTTTTTGACTCCTTTTACAACAAGGTTCGTGCCTTCCGTTTGTGTCACACTCCTCGCTTCTATAAATTAACCACTCCGGTTCGTTTTATCAACATCCTCCTTTCCCCACTTATACCAATCTCTCTTGCTTTTCGGCCTCCCTGCAAATTGCAACAAACATCATGGCTAGCACCTTCAACAATGTCAAGGACATTGATGCATCCCATGACAACTTGACCTATAGGATCAAGGTGCGTTTGATTAAGATTTGGACTCTATCTACGGCTGAGCAGAAATTTCAAAAGCCAATGCTGGAGCTGGTGGTCATGGATAATCAAGTAAGCTACCAACACCGAGACCTCAATTGTAATCAATATCATTAATTTATATGGTGTATGTGTTACAATAATCATGCAACTATTTTCACATAGGGAGATCGGATCCAATGTTCAATTCGAAACCCTCATAGGAGGTTATTTGAGGCCGACCTTACCGAAGGGAAAATATACACTATCTCCAATTTTTCAGTTGCTCAGAATGACCTCAAGTACAAAGCCACCAATCATGTTAGCAGAATATATTTTAAGAGAGATACCCAGCTTAGGGTGGTTCAGGATCCTCTATTCCTTACACATATTTTTTGCTTTGTGCCCAATGAAGTAATACTTAACCACACCAATGCTCAGTCCCATTTAATTGGTATGAAGCTCCTAATATGTTGTCTCCTTTTTCCTATATCAAAATCAATCCTGAATTATTACTCACGTATTTATTTTTTAGATTTAATTGGGCTCCTCACTGCTAAGGGTGACATTATTGAATTCACAAAGAATGGAAAGAAGTCCATTTACATTGTCATAGAACTTGATGACCTGAGGTTAGTAGAACGTTCTTACCTGTCCAATTTTTTTAAAAACATATAATTTAGTGCAACTTTGTTTCTATGTATATTGACTAATCGACTGATTCTTGAACTAATTAATTGTTAAATGTGTCTACAGAGAAAATGGTACCATTCGATGTACTTTGTGGGAAGAATTTGTAACTAAATTGGTAAAGCATATGGAAGAGACACCAACCTCAGAATATATACTTATTATACAATTTGCGAAGTTTAACCTATTTAAAGGTTCGTCACGTATTGATTCTGAATTTTTCTGTGTCAAGTAACATACTTTAAGCCTATCCTGGACATCTAATTAGGTTTACAGTATATATATGATTGAGTTAATCTTGGTTCAGCCAAAAGACCCATAACAAAATAAAAAGAATGCATAATTAAAAAATTACAAGCAAAGATGTGAATATCTTTTATCACAATGAAGAAAATGTACAAGTTCAAAGTATACTATGTAACAGAATCTCCTCATTTTATGTAACTACGGTAAACAATGAATAAAATAATGAATTTAATGAAATCTATCTGATTTAATTAAATTTAATGAAATCTATATAATTTAATTAAATTTAATGAACAAAATATTTAATTTCATGAAAAGTTTCTCATTTTATATTTTTTTTTTGTTTATACTAAATTTAATGGACACTTCTATCTACTTTGGATTTTTATATACTACTAGAGAAGTCCCAGTGCATCTCACGGATATGATAAATTTAATGGAAAATATTTAATACTAAAATATTAGTAGATTAAGTACTTAATATAAACTTTTTATATTAAATTAGATCATAAGAATAAAAATATGTAATTTTACTTTTTAAAACATTGCAATATATAAAATAAAATTAAAAATATGATTTAATTATAATAAATACTTTATAGTATAATTATATAATGAAGTGGTGATCAAAATAATTTAATATTAAAGTCCCATCCAAGAAAGTTTATGAATCAACAACACAAACACTAAAAAATCTAAAGCTAAGATATAATCAAGTTTTCATTACAATAATAAACCTGATTTTTTTTTTCAAATCATAAAAATTATACAAAAAATTCCATAATTTTCATTATTGTTTAATTTTTACATTTTGTTCCAAAACTCTTATGTACCAAATTCATTATTCTTATTCAATTTTTCTCCTTTTATAAAAAAAAGGAAGATACTTTTGAAACCCTTAGTATTCAAAACTAAAATACTGAAAAACAGTTGAAAGTAAAAAATGAATAAAAATAAATTATTAGATTCAACTAAACAAAATTGCTATAAGATAAAAATGATTATCCTTCGTTGATCCTCATTATGACATGTTGTATTGTACATTATCTTACTCTTAATTATGATATATTCTTTATTAACTATTATATTTATAATCCTGCAGAATAAGTAACTTATTATAAAGGCAACAATTGAAATCAGCATTAACATAACTATATTTTCATTTTTTTTATTGCTTAATGTATTTCATATAAGTAAAAATGGAAGGCCTTTATTTTCTTCGGGCCTCAACAATTCAATTCTCTAATACTAGATGTTATCTACCAAAACAACAAGCAAGTGGTATTTTTGGTTAAAAAACATGACAAAACTCAAACCCCAAAAAACCAGATGATGCAACTGCCCTAACCTAGCTGTATTAGACAAACCTGCATTGATTCAATTGAACTTCAGTGCGTTGTGCGTGCTGTGAGCAACACATTTGTTTCTCTATTCGAGATTCACTTCTTATTCTAAGGACAAAATTCCCATACCATGTTTTATCCCCATAATTATCTAGCACGGCCATTAGAGAAAATCATGGCAAGTGGCAACCCTACTCGGCGCCACAACACTCAGGCCATGTCAATCACCACGGATGGCAACAGCTTGAACCTAGACCGGTGGATGTGACAAGAGAACATGGGCACAAATACGGGGAAGGATTTGCCGTGGATCATTCATGGGAGTTGGGTTTCTCATCCTTAATTTAAAGAAAAAAATTAATTGTTATA
The DNA here is from genome assembly GCF_000817695.3 of Arachis duranensis. Taxonomy (NCBI): domain Eukaryota; kingdom Viridiplantae; phylum Streptophyta; class Magnoliopsida; order Fabales; family Fabaceae; genus Arachis; species Arachis duranensis. The sequence goes on along the minus strand of NC_029774.3, from coordinate 112,444,477 downwards.
GGTTATGGTCCTTTCAAGTGAAAGCCATCTCACTGTTCCGGAGATGTTTCAAGGCTCGATTTCAATGCATTATATGTAGCCCTGAGATGGCAGAAGTTCTTATACGCTGACTTGATTGTACACAGGTACAATGGGTATATCAAACACCAACTACAATTCCATTCTGCACATCAACGGTGATTTTCAAGAGGTAAAGGATTTTCGCAAGAGGTATTTTAATTTCGGACTCATACCTTATTTTACCAGTGAGTAGCTCGACATGTATACAACTTTCACATATTGTATACTGGTACACTTCCAGTGTCATAATATCAGGTGTACCTGCTACAACTCAAGTTTCTCAAATACCGGGAGAGCCGACATATTCACTCGAAGAGGACCTACTTAACCATTCCATTTATAAGCCCATCTCCGAGCTGAAGGATTCAATTGAGGTGCACATGCATTCAATCATTGTTGTCTCCAGACCCTGGTTTCAGTTATATATAATAAATATCATAAATTGATATATGTAATGAATTGCTATATTATTAGATTACTAGATTAATATAACCAAACATGCAGAATGGCTCTTTGTCACTATTGGCACGGTTATATCCATTGATCCTAAGAATGGGTGGTGGTACAAGAGTTGCAAGCATTGCTTCCATTCTTTACAAGAAGCCGAGAACTCATACCACTGTGCTAGGTGTGAGACATACCCATCGTCTCACACTCCAAGGTATATCTTATCATAATTTGTTTACATGTTCTGCATTAATGTCCTACTTTCTATCTGGATACGAGTCATGTTATGGTATGCAGGTTTAGCATAAACATGCGAGTTGCTGATGAGACCGATACGGCTTCTTTCCTACTGTACGATAAGGAGGTGTCCAAATTCCTTGGTATATCCGCATCCGATCTCAGACTCGCACAACTAACCAGGGTATTATGCATTTTTTCCGGCTTTGAATCTTCTTTATCACACACTTTCTTGAAGCCATTGTAATTTCTGTTTTGCATCTGTAGGGTGGAGTTAACGAGGAATATCCAACAGAGCTTAACTCACTGATGGGAAAGAAATTTCTGTTCAAAGTATCTGTGAAAATGGAAGATCTTAATGCATTCCAACCATGTAGGATAATTGTTACTAAGCTCTGTGCGGACAACTCTGTTATCACAAAATTTACTGCGAAGACTAGATTTGACGAGGTTACAAAATCCTCCTAATCTTCCGTGTTTGTCTTTGTATTTGAGTTGTATGTTTAATTTGCCTATGCCATGCAGCATAATATGGGTATGGAGAACTCTGAACTGCTGAGCATGAACACTGACTCTGCTGAGACCCCAAAGGTATAAATGCAGAACAAATATTTCTCTACATCTGTTATACATACATCATGTTTAAAACATGTGTTATAGCAACCCGTTTGGATTTTCAGGGTACAACCTCTCCCTCTGTTGAGACTTTATCCCAGGGAACAAATGATGGATTCTCAACTCCAAATGATAAAATTATCACTGGTGGGTGGTCTAAGAAGCTGATCGACGTGTACCCCGATTCTGCCCGTGCATCATCATCATCCAAATGCAGGAAAGTGACAGAGGGTGCCACTGCAACTATTGTCGAGATTCATGATGAGTAGTGTCATTGCTATGTAATAAACTAATCTAGGCCTTAGCGGTTGCACCGACGGACCAGATTGTGTGTCTAATATATAATGATTACCTAAGTTTTGTCGTTGGATCTTCTGTATTCAGCTTTGTGGTTTGCCTTATGCTATGTCATTAGCTTGAATAATGTATGGTTGACTTATACCAACCATTAATGTTTTCGGTTGGTGGTGGACGAAATTGTGATTTCTATCTTTTGAGCTTTAGCATATAATTACTCTTAGGGCACTGTTTATTCTCACAACTCCGTTCAACTAACCAGCAAGTGTACTGGGTCGTCCAAGTAATAAACCTTACGCGAGTAAGGGTCGAATCCACAGAGATTGTTGGTATGAAGCAAGCTATGGTCACCTTGCAAATCTCAGTTAGGCAGATGAAAATGGTTTATGGATTTAGAAAATAAAAATAAGAAAATAGATTATATGTAAAATAAAGAGATAGAAGACTTATGCAGATTCATTGGTAGAGGTATCAGTTAAGTATATGCAGATGCTGTATGGCTCAAGGACGCCTGCTCTCCTACT
>NC_029774.3:112436763-112437681 GCF_000817695.3 Arachis duranensis | reverse complement strand
TTGAACTGAGAGAAGCTCTTCATGCTTATTCTCCTTTGTCATAGAGGGATTGCCATGTGCTTGAAACACAAGGTATTCTCCATTCAATTGAAGGACTAACTCTCCTCTGTTGACATCTATCACAGCTTCTGCTGTGGCTAGGAAAGGTCTTCCTAAGATGATGCATTCATCATCTTCCTTCCTAGTATCTAGGATTAGGAAATCAGCAGGGATGTAAAAGTCTTCAACTTTTATAAGCACGTCCTCTACTATCCCATGAGCTTGTCTCACTGACTTATCTGCCAATTGCAGTGAGAACAAAGCAGGTTGCACCTCAATGATCCCTAGCTTCTCCATTACAGAGAGTGGCATAAGGTTTATCCCTTACCCAAGATCACACAGAGCTTTTTCAAAGCTCATGGTGCCAATGGTGCAAGGTATCAAGAACTTGCCAGGATCTTTTCTCTTTTGAGGTAGAGTTTCCTGAATCCAAGTATCCAAATCACGAATGAGCAAGGGAGGTTCACTTTCCCAAGTCTCATTACCAAATAGCTTGGCATTCAGTTTCATGATAGCTCCTAGATATTGAGCAACTTGCTCTCCAGTCACATCTTCATCTTCTTCAGAGGATGAATAATAGTCAGAGCTCATGAATGGCAGAAGGAGATTTAGTGGAATCTCTATGGTCTCTGTATGAGCCTCAGATTCCTCAGGATCCTTATCAGGAAACTTCTTCTTGCTTGAAGGACGTCCCAGGAGGTCTGCCTCACTAGGATTTTCGTCCTCCTCCTCCTTGATGCATTCGGCCATGTTGACTAAGTCAATGGCTTTGCACTCTCCTTTTGGATTCTCTTCTGTATTACTTGGGAGAATACTGGGAGGAGTTTTAATAACTTTCTTACTCAACTGGCCTACTTGTGCCTCCAAATTTCTAATGGA
>NC_029774.3:112434221-112435770 GCF_000817695.3 Arachis duranensis | reverse complement strand
TTTTCCCTGTTCCTGCTCATATGAAAGAGAAGAAAACAAGAAAAGAAAAAGGAATCCTCTATGTCACAGTATAGAGATTCCTTTATGTTAGTAGAAGAAGAAAGGGGTAGAAGAAGAATTTGGATTTAGATGAAGAGAGGTGAAGAGAAGTGTTAGTAATTAAATAATTAAATAGAAGAAGATAAAAGAAGAGAGAGAAGAGTTCGAAATTAATTTTTAAAAAGGGGTTAGTGAATTTCGAAAATTAAAGTTAATAGATAATTAAAATTAAAATTTTAAAACAAAAAGAATTTTTGAAAAAGAGAGGGAGAATTTTCAAAAATTAGAGAGGGAAAAGTAGTTAGTTGGTTTTGAAAAAGATAAGAAACAAACAAGAAGTTAGTTAGTTGATTGAAAAAGATTTGAAATCAAAATTTGAAAAAGATAAGAAGATAAGAAGTTAGATAAGATATTTTGAAATCAAACTTTTGAAAAAGATAAAATTTTTGAAAAAGATAAGATGAAAGATAAAAAGATTTTTAAGAAAAAGATATTTTGAAAAAGATTTAATTTTTTTAAAAAAATACTTAACTAACAAGAAACTACAAGATAAGATTCTAGAACTTTAAAGATTGAACCTTTCTTAACAAGAAAGTAACAAACTTCAAATTTTTGAACCAATCACATTAATTGTTAGCACATTTTCGAAAATTAGATATAAAGATAAGAAAAAGATTTTGAAAATATTTTGAAAAAGATTTTTTTGAAATTTTCGAAAATTATAAAAAGAGATGAAAAAGATATGATTTTTGAAAAAGTTTTGAAAAGATAAGATTTTTAAAATTGAAATTTTGACTTGACTTGTAAGAAACAACTAATTTTAAAAATTTTTGACCAAGTCAACCCAAAATTTCGAAATTTTAGAGGAAAATAAGGAAAAGATATTTTTTTATTTTTGAATTTTAAAGAAAAACACAAAAATGACCCAAAACATGAAAATTTTGGATCAAGACACAAGATGCATGCAAGAATGCTATGAATGTCAAGATGAACACCAAGAACACTATGAAGATCATGATGAACATCAAGAACATAATTTTGAAAAATTTTTGATGCAAAGAAAACATGCAAGACACCAAACTTAGAAATTTTTAATGCATGGAAAATATGAATGCAAAAATGCACATGAAAAACAACAAACAACACAAAACAAGAAATCATCAAGATCAAACAAGAAGACTTGTCAAGAACAACTTGAAGATCATGAAGAATACTATGAATGCATGGGATTTTCGAAAAATGCAAGAAAAATTTTTAAAAGCATGCAATTGACACCAAACTTAAAAATTAACACAAGACTCAAACAAGAAACACAAAATATTTTTGATTTTTATGATTTTCTAATTTTTTTGTATTTTTATTAATTTTTTTTCGAAAATAAAGTTTGCAAAAACGAAAAATAAAAGAAAAATTTTGAAAAAGATTTTTGAAAAGAAAATTACCTAATCTGAGCAACAAGATGAACCGTCAGTTGTCCATACTCGAACAATCCCCGGCAACGGCGCCAAAA
>NC_029774.3:112429182-112433489 GCF_000817695.3 Arachis duranensis | reverse complement strand
TCTTTCAGATCTGTTCGAATTGCGTCAAATAAGAATTGAATTTTTTTAGGCGTTATGTGTGCATGTTCCGGAAAGAACACAAGTCCTTCAAAATTCAAGGCTGATACTGATTTTTCAGAAAATTTATGGATTAAGTTAAAAAAAAAACTAATTTCAGTTAAAAATAACTTTTGATAAAATATATCCATGTTCTCTTCAAAATAACTAGTTTTTTGAATACTAGAAAGAAGGAGACCATGAATCTTATTTATCCAAATATCATCTTTTTTAGAAGTTTTATTATTAATTGAGGATAACAAAAAATTGTTCATTCGGCCCCGACAGGGTCCATTCAAGAAAGGATCATATAGTTTAGGTAAGTTTTTTGTTTGAGTCTCTTCATTGCATAATCTAATTCGTTTTTGGAATATATCCAATGGTATAAATTCCTTATCTAGAACTTCCGCCCTGTTTAGAATTTCATTGCTTAGTTTTTTTTTTTTTTCTTCATTTTGAGAGTTCCAATAATTATTCAATTCATCATAGAAGATTTTTTCTCTTGTTAAAGAGTCTATTCTTTTTTCCATCATTTGTAGAAAAGTCGACAAATTGGGTGGATAGGCAAAAGATATTCTTTCTTTTCCATCATTTTGACATGTATCAAAAAAGAATTGTGACATATCATTTCGTACAACATTTTCAAATCGAGCGTTTTTTATATATCGTAACGGCCGCTTCCATCGTCTAAAATAAAAAAATTGTTACAAGGGATTTCTTCGATACTAATATCTTTTTATCTGCGGTTTCGTTGATTTTCTTTGAATTCTTACCCTTCCTTGCAAACATGACAGTCAGGTTTTGGATCACATAATGCAATTTACTAATTCAATACAAATCCAGTTGTATACTAATCAGCTTAGTCTATAGTTATAATGAAAAGAGATTACGAAGGTAATTTTTCTTTAAAATTTTAGTTTAAAAACTAATTTAATATGTAATTTTACACATTTATATTCTTATATAAATTTGTTAATTTTTTGTATGAAATATTTTTTGCAAAATTTTCACTTTAGTTTACATTTCTCCTATCATATATTTATTGTAATTAAACCGTTATCTTAATCTTAATTTTTATGTTTTTACAATTTTCTTAAAAATTAAATTAGATAATTTTATTCCTAAGACCTAACTTAAAATAAAAAATCTATCTTTAATTAGCTATCCTAACAATAGCTTAATATTACCTGATTTTTATTAAAATTAGCATACCCGTACACCTCACGGGGCACTTCAAGTTCAAAACACCCCCAGTGGCACAATAATCAACTTATGCTATAGGTATAATGAATCAATTACAAAATACATTGTGTGCAAACGTGGCTATCCTATCCATCCCTTATTCAATGGAGTGGCGGTGACATGTCACAATTTCAAACGTGCACAAATTGTGTTAATCCTACCACTTTCCATACCTTTAGCAAGTTAAAATCTGAATGACAAATTAGTGATAATAAACTGCTGGGAAATTTTAAGATGCTACTAAGTTGAGAACTCTTGATAAGTTGTCATGTGGATTGGATCTTAGTTATACAAAAAACACGTGTACATTTACTTCATGCTTCTACTCTAATAGATGGAGGTGAAATTTGGATTATTAGATGAAACCAAATTGAATCATGTACTGGCATCAAACCTCATAATTTGTCGCCACACACCCCTCTCTCATTATACCTATAGCTTCATAGGAGACCGAACCCCAAACTCTTCTCAATTACTCTGCCCCACCAAACTTGGCTTTATCGTCCCATCCCTTTCCTTTATATAGTGCACATTGCATTGTCTTATAAGTACTTATCTCATCATCTTCAGTACCCATTGCTTGCTCTAATCAAGCACATTAAATTTCTAATATCATGATGGCCATAGAGAAGAGGCTCATTCTATCTGACTTTGATGATGACCGGATTTTTTATCTACACGTTGACCCTCTTGCTGCAAGTCATCGCCAACCATCTTCTTTACTTACTCCACTTAGTACAAATCCATGGAGATCAGTCCATCTTGCTTTGTTTTGTAGACTAAATTCTGTTTCTTCACTCCACAGATCATACATGAGCTGCCATCCCTCTTCTATAGGAAATATAGACCCCTCCTTGGTGAAAGGATGATTGTGATGGACCTCAACAACACCCACATAGAGCTTTCTCTATGCAAAGGTAACTCTTCCGGCTATATTGTACATGGTTTTGAAAACCTGGTCAATTGCTTTGGTCTTTCATCAGGAGGGTGGATAAAAATAATGTATGTAGGCGAAGATGTCTTTGTTGTGATGAAGGTCAAAGACAGCTTCATGGCTACCAAGGAACTTTCTTATCCATCTCCTAAGTTAGCTAGCAACTATTATCATGTGACACATGAATCTACATCAAGAGCGGTACCTCTGGAGTTTTGTCGGCCAATTATTTTCAACCCAACCCACCAAGAAAATGCCACAAAAAAACTACCCACCCAAAATAGCCATACATAAGGACCATGCCAGTACCATATTGCAACAACTCCTCAAACTGCTTCTTTTGATTACCCTTCTGAAATCGAAACCAGCTCTAATGAAACATATTGTCTTGACCACTATCAGAAGCATGGATATTTGAATCAGCCCCCTCTACCTGATGAAACTTTACCAACCGGTGAGTTAAGGAACGGCTCGGTCATTCTTCCAACTAGAATATTCAACAACCTCTCTCAGGCACAGACATCACCTTTGCCAGCTGGATACGTCTCCTTAGAAGAGAAGGTGATCCTTAACAATCCTACTTCCCTCTTGGTTAAAAGACAGATATCATCACCTCAGAATGCAGATGAAACTAACATTCCACCACCTGTGATGCCTGCTCCCATCATCCCTACAATGAGTAGCATGTACACCTGCATGAAGCTTCTGACCTCAAACCAAGTGGATAACAGTTCCCTGGTAAGTATGCCGTCCATTTATCTGTAAAAATCATACTTTACACCAACGAAGACAAGTTTAATTAACATGCTACTCATGCATCTATTCATACATGAATGAACAGATACTACCCTTGCGATTTGCCCAAAATGCATTCCCTTCAAGGTATAACAATGTCAAAGTTATACTATACAATGGATGTTGCTATCGGTTGGGATTGAGGTGGAACAACTCCAGGAAGGGGCAGGTATATCTCACTAGAGGTTGGAAGAGTCTTGCAAGGAACAATGGGTTTAGGAGTGGTACTGTCCTCAAATTTCATGTCTCACCCGCAGATGAAACCACAATGCATGTCCAAGTCCTGAAGTTATGAAGCATCTTTATCATTAGTCATCTACCTATCCTAATATGTAGTTTGTTCGTGCTATTTTGTATTCTAAATCTTAACTTATGCATTATGTTCTCTTAACTCTAATGTAATGGAATTGGTTAAGTAATTGCCCAAATGTGTCAAAAAACTTATAATCCATGCTGATTCTTCACTGACGTACACATGATAGCATGCCAAACAGCCTTTGATTAATTTGTGATTCACCACCTATTAACCCCAACAGATAAACTCAGCAAGTATTCCACGTTAACATCAACCTAATCTTACCTCATCATGCTGTCTAATAGCACCCTCAGGGTTAAGTTTTTAACAAATACAACATTGAAATTCTCACATACAATCAGGGAGTTAATATGGAAAATTAATTAGTAACCATCATCTCTACAATCAACCTGCGCAAGATAAGACATATATTTATTTATATATTTTATTTTTCCGAGTGAATATGACATGTATGTGTCTGCCTTGCACTAATTGAGTCTAGAAATATATTTGCAGCATGTTAATAAATAATGGTTATAAACTCAAGCCTTCTATAAAAGAAGTCCATACAATGTTTACCTACACACCACTGAAGATTTCTATCTTATACCATACAGATACATTTTTTTATCTCATACATGGCCATTAGTTTGTCGTTTTTCTACCACCGAATGCTGTACTAATCTCTAATTACATTGTCAAAAGTTGGCAGCCTTAACTCAAAAGTCATGATTATTTTTTCTAATCTCTAATTACAATGTCCAGAGTTTGCAGCCTTAACTCGAGTCATGATTATTTTTTCTTCCAAGCCGCCTGTGGGAATTGTGTAGCAGGCTGCCACCGATTTCAGACCGTTCCTTCGTATCTTTGGCCATGCCTTGCTAACCCCTTTCCGTAGCTGCCTTGGATTTTGTTTTGCAAGATTACTGATGAGCGGATAATTTATACGCTTTTTTGCATTGTTTTTAGTATGTTTTTAGTATAATCTAGTTAGTTTTTAGTATA
>NC_029774.3:112428755-112429082 GCF_000817695.3 Arachis duranensis | reverse complement strand
AGAAGAAGGATGGATTCGGATTTGGATGAAGAGAGGTGAAGAGAAGTGTTAGTAATTAAATAATTAAATAGAAGAAGAGAAGAGAGGGAGAGGATTTTCGAAAATAATTTTTGAAAAAGAGTTAGTGATTTTCAAAAATTAGAGATAAATGTAATTAAATTTAAAATTTAAAACAAAAAGAATTTTTTTTTTTGAAAAAGAGAAGGAGAATTTTCGAAAATTAGAGAGGGAAAAGTAGTTAGGTGGTTTTGGAAAAGATAAGAAACAAACAAAAAGTCAAATAGTTAGTTGAAAAAGATATTAAAATCAAATTTGAAAAGATAAGAA
>NC_029774.3:112427770-112428508 GCF_000817695.3 Arachis duranensis | reverse complement strand
TTTGAAAAAGATTTAATTTTTAAAATTACTTAACTAACAAGAAACTACAAGATAAGATTCTAGAACTTAAAGATTGAACCTTTCTTAACAAGAAAGTAACAAACTTCAAATTTTTGAACCAATCACATTACTTGTTAGTTAATTTTCGAAAATTAGATATAAAAGATAAGAAAAAGATTTTGAAAAGATAAGATTTTCAAAATTGAAATTTTGACTTGACTTGTAAGAAACAACTAATTTTAAAAATTTTTGACCAAGTCAACCCAAAATTTCGAAAATTTGGAGGGAAATAAGGAAAAGATATTTTTTTTGATTTTTTTGAATTTTTAATGAAAAACATAAAAATGATCCAAAACATGAAAATTTTGGATCAAGACACAAGATGCATGCAAGAATGCTATGAATGTCAAGATGAACACCAAGAACACTTTGAAGATCATGATGAACATCATGAACATAATTTTGAAAAATTTTTGATGCAAAGAAAACATGCAAGACACCAAACTTAGAAATCTTTAAAGCATGAAAAATATGAATGCAAAAATGCACATGAAAAACAACAAACAACACAAAACAAGAAAGCATCAAGATCAAACAAGAAGACTTGTCAAGAACAACTTGAAGATCATGAAGAACACTATGAATGCATGAGATTTTCGACAAAAATGCAAGAAAAATTTTAAAAGCATGCAATTGACACCAAACTTAAAAATTGACTCAAGACTCAAACAAGAAACG
>NC_029774.3:112426932-112427656 GCF_000817695.3 Arachis duranensis | reverse complement strand
AAAAACGAAAAATAAAAGAAAAATTTTTTGAAAAAGATTTTTGAAAAGAAAATTACCTAATCTGAGCAACAAGATGAACCGTCAGTTGTCCATACTCGAACAATCCCCGGCAACGGCGCCAAAAACTTGGTGGATGAAATTGTGATCCATATTCTCTTCAAGTTGTTTGTCTTTGTATGAAATCATTATTATGGCACTGGTTGAATTCACAACTCCGTTCAGCTAACCAGCAAGTGTACTGGGTCGTCCAAGTAATAACCTTACGTGAGTAAGGGTCGAATCCACAGAGATTGTTGGTATGAAGCAAGCTATGGTCACCTTGCAAATCTCAGTCAGGTAGATTAAAATAGTTTATGGGTTTTTCGAAAATAGAAATAAAGGGTAGAAATAAAAGGGATAGAAGACTTATGCAGATTCATTGGTAGGAATTTCAGATAAGCGGGTGGAGATGCTGTAGAGCCCAAGCACGCCTGCTCTCCTACTGCTTCTACTCAATCCTTCTTACTCTTTTCCATGGCAAGCTTTGTATAGGGGTTCACCATAAACTGTGGCTACTTTCTTCCTCTCGGGGAAATACCCTGTGCGGCTGTCACTCGCACAGCTAACCAGTCTGGAGGCATCACCCATGGCTGATGGCTACATCCCATCCTCGCAGTGAAAACTAATGCACGCACTCTGTCACAGTACGGCTAATCACCGGTTGGTTCCCGCTCCTACTGGAATA
>NC_029774.3:112416500-112426308 GCF_000817695.3 Arachis duranensis | reverse complement strand
AGGCTTTTCTTGGAGTTGAACTCCGAGTTATGACGTGTTTTGGGCGTTCAACTCCGGATCATGACGTTTTTCTGGCGTTTAACTCCAGACAGCAGCGTGTACTTGGCGTTTAACGCCAAGTTACGTCGTCATTCTTCGAATAAAGTATGAACTATTATACATTGCTGGAAAGCCCTGGATGTCTACTTTCCAACGCCGTTGAGAGCGCGCCAATTGGAGTTCTGTAGCTCCAGAAAATCCATTTTGAGTGCAGGGAGGTCAGATTCCAACAGCATCAGCAGTCCTTTTGTCAGCCTTCTTCAGAGTTTTGCTCAAATCCCTCAATTTCAGTCAGAATTTACCTGAAATCATAGAAAAACACACAAACTCATAGTAAAGTCCAGAAATGTGAATTTAACATAAAAACTAATGAAAACATCCCTAAAAGTAGCTCAAACTTACTGAAAACTATATGAAAACAATGCCAAAAAGCGTATAAATTATCCGCTCATCAAATAAATTGTAAATTTCTTATGCACAAATAAGATTCAGAATCCAAACATTTCAATCAGATATGATTAACGCAAAGTGAAACCTTTTCAACAAGTGAGGTAGATTTTGAGGGAAAAAATGTATTTTATTAATTATAAACTACGAGGTAAGGGATAAAACCATTTTCACATTCACAAGTGAATCTTTCACCTGGGGGTCTTCATAATTAACTCAGTAAACAAAATCCAACTACTCAGCAACTCAGTTTCAAACAACAGCAAAACACTAAAACCAGCATAAATGATTCCAAGCATTAAGTAATAATCCTGAAACATAACTAATATTGCAAAATTATATAAAAAATTTGTCCCGAATACAAAATATTGTATCAATTTAAATAAATATGGAAAAACATAACACAATAAGTAAATTAAAGTTCAATGTTCCTGATTATCAGGAACAAGATTGCAGCAAGACATTCAACTTTCAACAACAAATTTAACTTTGAATAACAAAATCAGGATCCTCTTTACAAAATAAAGCATTTTACATAGTCATTAAACAACCAGCAACAACTGTTGACAACAAATCATAGTAAATCACATGATAACTCATACCTCTAACACTTGATAAATCAACCAGCAATTTACAGAAGCAGCTTAACTAACTGATTTCAATCTAACCCAATCAAGATCCAGTACCTCCAACACTTGATAAATCATACTAAATCACTTCAAAATTAATTCATGAATTCATGAATTCAACATAACAGCAAAACAAAACACAACACAAGCAGTTTCAGTAATTCAACATAACAAAATAAACCAGAAGCAGCTTACCATACTGATACCAATCTAAGCCTATTTAGATCCAGAACCTCCAACACTTCATAATTCATACTAAATCAGTAAATCACTTCAAAAGTAATTCAGTAATTCAACAGAACCGCAAAACAAAACACAATAGAAGCTGTTTCAGTCATTCAACATAACAAAACAAACCAGAATCAGATTACCATACTGATTTCACTCTAACCCTATCAAGATCCTGAACCTCCAACACTCCATAAATCATACTAAATCAGTAAAACACTTCACAGGTAATTCATTATCTCAACTGAACAGCAAAACAAAACACGACAATAGTTATGTTTGAGTATTTCAACAAACCAGAAGCAGTTGAACCAATTTGAAATAAAGTAATGAACAACAAATAGAACAACAATTTCAATCAAGTTACATACCTGACTCCGTGGCTGGGCTCCATATCTGTTAACTGACTTGAAAGGTTGCTTTGTGTCTGCTGGGTGACTGGGTGGTGCTGGGTGCGACTTGCGAGGATGGTTCCGGATGGCGGGTCCTCTGTGCTACTTCTGGGTGGGACTTGCTTCGTTCGGTGTTGGGTTGCTGGGCGCTGGTCACTGGCGGTGGCTGGTTGTATGCTGGGCTGCTCTGTCCACGAGTAGGTACTGGGAGCAGTGGAATGGCGGGGCCAGGAGGAAGGTCATCATAAGCCTTCTCCAGTGCCTGGGTGGGTGCGCGAAATCATCAATTCTAAGTGCTAATAATAGCCCCTACCCTTAAATCAGTAGGGCAAGTCAATTTTACCTTCCCCGCTGGAGGATTCTGTAACCACTAGATTCTTTCGAGGGCTTGGTTTGGAGATAGCTGCAGGTTCTGAACTGCAGACTCCTCACTACGGGGTCGGATGAAGGGATTCGAAAGACAGCATGGATCGGTGGTGGGAGGAATGGTCCCTCGCCGGAGCTGGGAGGTCCATAGAGCGAGGCTGTGAGACCTAGGGAGAGAGCGGCTAGGTTTTCCTGCTTCGTTTGGGGGTGGGGCTTCGAGGTTACCGGGTAGGGTAGAGGACGTTCAATTTGGGTTGGGTGGGCGGCTTGGTTTTTCGGGTTTTTTTATTTTAACCGGATCGGTTCGGTTCGGTTGGGGATTTTATTGTCAGATTTAAAAATCAAATCAAACCGCAATAAAAACAGCAAAAACATGTTTACTATTAATAAGGAATTATAAAGAAAAAATTACACTTCCCTCCATAGTTGTCAGAACCGAATCAGTGATCGAATCGGTTAAGTCACTGGGTCACTGGGTTATTGGTTCAATCGGTGAGTCACTGGTCCGGTGAGTCACTGGCTGAACTCATTGACCCAGTCATATGTAAATAAAAAAAATATAGTCCAAAATTTAAAATTAAAATTTAAAATACATATTTTCAATAATATTTTAAAAGTATCTAGCTATTCTAAAATAATATAAAACAGGAACAATAAGTACTTTGTTAATGTTACTCTATCATAAATATTTTTATTTTGTTTTTATTGATGAATATTATTAATAGATATTATATAATTATAAAAAAATAAGTGAGTTTATACGGTCAGATCATCGAACTGGACCGACTTAAGGTCCGGTTCACCGGTATTCCGGTCGAACCATCCGGTCCAGTCCGATTTTGCTAACAATGCACCTCTCTCTTGCGATGTGCTAAAATGACACTCCCCTCTCTTATATTTAATAAATGTACATTCTCCTCCATTATAACTTAAAAAACCTCCTCTTTAATCCATTTTTAATTTTTTCTGTTAACTAATGTTAACTTTATCTTTTTTTTTAAAAAAAAAATTTTTAGAATAATACTCTTTAACGAAAAATTTATTTTTTTTCATTAAACTTCACTTACCAAAATACCATTTAATAAATTATTTTTTATTGATTAAAATCTAATTTAAGAAAATAATTTAAAAAGAATTTAATAATTAAATTATCTTTTTCTGAAAAATCATTCAATAAATTTCTAATTATTAAATTATAATTTTACCAAAATTTTTGGTTATTAATTTTTTTATATTTTACTCATACTTTTTTGATATGAATGAATATTATTTTAACATTATATAAAAAAATATTACCATAATTTAGTATGTATAACAATTAATATATATTGTTATTGAAAAATGATCTTACTAAGATTTTTTTAATATTAAAATAATATATATTGATATCAAAAAATTTATAGTAAAATATAAAAAAAATGTTAACAAGAAATTTGGTAAAACCACAAATTAATAATTAAAAAATTATTGGATGATATATTAAAAAGATAATTTAATTATTAATTTTTTTAATAACATTTCGATAACAATACAATTTAATCAATAAAAAATGATTTATTAAAGTGTATTTTGGTGAGTATAATTTAATGACAGAAAATATAATTTTGACTAAATGATATTTTTATAGGAAAAGATATATTTTTTGAAAAATGGATAAATTTAACATTAGTTAACACAAAAAATTCAAAATGGAGTAAAGAGGATATTTTTTAAAAGTTGTAACGGAGGAAAATGTATATTTTATAAATAAAGAGGAGGATAGTGTTATTTTAGCATCTGGCAAGCGATGGGAGTGAAATTTTCTCAATTACAAATTGTACTAACAAAATATAATGACAACATTAAGCCATGGTTTTAAAGATCCATTAAATAACATATTATTTTATACTTTTTCAATATATGTTACAATAATTTGTTTGTTTGATTTTTAGGTTTCGCTTAGCAACCAAAATTGGTGGCAATTGCCAAGAAATCATTAAAAAAATACTTGGATTGAACTCAGTATACAAAATTTTGTTATTTTGAACCATGGACTATGTATGTACATTCTTCATGGACGACAGAAAATCTACCCATTGTTAACATGGACATTGTCCATGTCGACTCATGCACGTTGCTAATAATGTATTGCTTACTGGAAATTAATGCAGTTATACATGCATTTGATGATACTGGAGTAGACTCTGACTACGTACATAACTCCAGGACAAATGAGCATGAAGGTACTACTCTATGATTCATGCATTACTTAATCCTCTCATAACAATAATCAACTTCGTTTGCTAACATAAACTTTGGCCATTCTTGCTGAATAGGTCCACACCAACTTTCTCTGGTCGAGTCGGCAGAGTCGATTTGGGAGGAAGGTAACTGATCTCTCCTATATAGCCTGCATGCTGTGTTTTAGAAATAACTCATTTCGCACTGCATCTTCTCAGTTAAAAATGACAAGTGTTATATGTACTTCAGATACTTGGGATGCTGGAGATGCAATCCATCGTTGCATGTTCTGCAATGCATGCATGTGGGAAGGGGAAAAGTTGGCTAAAAGCAGGAGCAGCAGAATTCCTCGATTTGGGTGCTGCATGGATGGAAAGGTACAATTGCCGTTACTTACCCAGGTCCCTGCAATTCTACAAGACCTCCATCGTGGACATGACGACAAAGGTAGGTACTTCAGGAAGAATATCCGTAAGTTTAATTCCATGTTTGCGTTTACGTCAATGGCTGGAAAGGTTAACCGAGGCATTAACAACGGCACGGCTCCACCGACTTTTTCAATTAATGGTCAGAACTACCATTCAATTGGAAGCCTGATCCCTAACAACAATGAAAGGCCGAGATTTGCGCAACTGTACATCTATGACATAGATAATGAAGTGTCTAATCGGATATTTGCTGTGAGGTTCATCATTCAAGGTTACATACACCGTGGATTATACCTTGCAAACACATTTATAGATGTCTAGATGTACATACTTACCAAGTGTTTAAATGTATGTCGCACTTAATACTTGAAACAATTGTAGGTCGGGTGAAATAATCAACAAACTTGAAACTGAAATCGTGTCTGAACTCACTAAGATGCTGGACATGTGCAATCCTCTTGCCAAGAGTTTTCGCTTTGCTCGAGACAGGTTCGCTGATAGCGAGCCTTCAGAAATTAAAATGAGGCTGATTAGGAAGCGGGAAAAGGATGGAAGAGTGTACAACTTACCCACTGCGTCTGAGGTTGCCATCCTGATAGTAGGTGACATTGACGACTCAATCCTTGATAGAGATATTATTATTCAGTCCACAGCAAATAAGTTGCAAAGAATAGATGTTCTACACCCGTTGTACTTGGCTCTTCAATATCCGTTGATATTTCCATACGGTGAGGATGGATTCAGGACAGGTATTTAGACATCTACTAGATATGACCTGAATGGTATAAAGAAACGTAAGGCGATAAGTATGAGAGAGTTTTTTTCATACCGTATATAGATGAGGTTCAATGAGTCCCCAATCATGTTACAATCTATGAGGTTGTTCCAACAATTTCTGGTCGATGCGTACACGATGATTGAGGTTGAACGGCTTAGTTTTATCAGACATAACCAACCCAAACTAAGGGTAGACAAATATATTGCACTGCATGAATCATTGGTTAGGGGAGAGGCAAGTGCTGTTGCAACTGGACAGAGGATTATACTACCGAGTAGCTTCACTGGCAGTCCTCGGTACATGTTCAACAATTGCAAGGATGCATTTGCAATTTGCAAATATGCAGGTTATCCTAGCTTTTTCATAACAATTACTTGCAATCCTGAATGGGATGAGATAAAACGTTCGTTAAAAGACACAGGGTTAAAAGCACAAGACCGTCCTGACATTGTATCGAGGATTTTTAACCTAAAGCTCGGTCAGTTGATAGCTGACTTCAAGCATGGTCAATTCTTTGGCAAGATAACGGCATGTAAGTTTAATGAAATCTATTATGTTATACATGTATCAAAATTAAAGCCTAACAATGAGTTGGTCTCTACAGACGTCTGCACGGTAGAATTCCAAAAGCGGGGACTCCCACATGCGCACATACTGCTGTTCATGCATCCTCTATCCAAGCCTAAGTCACCAGATGATATTGACAAACTAATCTCAGCTGAGATTCTAGACAAGATCAAGAGGCCAAAACTTTATGGGGCAGTTGAAAAGTACATGGTCCATGGCCCGTGTGGCAAGTATAATAGTAAAAGCCCCTGCATGTTGAACGGTCGGTGCTCAAAGTATTATCCCAAGCCCTTTAGATCAAGGACAATTATTGATGATGGTGGGTTCCCCAAGTATAAGAGGATGGATAATGGTCGGATAGTCACAAAGAATAATACGGCCCTCGATAATTCATATATTGTACCATACAATCCATCACTACTACTGAAATACGGTTGCCATATAAATGTTGAGCACACCTGCCAAACGTCCGCAATAAAGTATTTGTTTAAGTACGTTCACAAGGGCAATGATCGGGTAACTGCTTCTTTCTACCAAACCAATGTAGACGGTGAGTCTGAACAAGTGGTAGATGAGATACGCAACTATTATGATTGTCGGTATATCTCAGCCTGTGAGGCAGCTTGGCGCATTTTTGGGTATGACATCCAACAGAAGGAACCTTCGGTCATCAGGCTTCCTTTTCATTTGCCAAATGAACACCCTGTTATATTCAGGGATTACGAAAACATTGTTGATGTAATAGATAGGGTTGATGGCAAGCTAACAAAGCTATTGGCTTGGATGCTTACGAATAGGTTGTTTTCTTATGGTCGTACTCTTACATACAGTCAATTTCCTAACAAATTTGTATGGAAAGATGACATATCCATGTGGATGCCAAGGAAACAAGGATTCTTCATTGGTAGGCTTTCGCATGTTCCCCGCGGCAACGGCGAGGATTATTACCTGTGACTTTTGCTCAACATACAAAAGGGATGCCTCAGCTATGTTCATTTGCGCACAGTCAACGGGGTTGTGTATGGTACCTTCAAGGAAGCATGCTATGCATTGGGGTTATTGCAAGATGATAAGGAATTCATTGATGCTATAATAGAAGCAAGCACGTGGGCCTCTGGAAACTACTTGCGTGTCCTGTTCGTGGTGCTCTTACTATCTAACAACGTTGTAAGACCCGGGGTTGTTTGGGAGCAGTGTTACCATGTATTGTCCGAGGATATCTTATTCTGTCACAGAAAAAATATGCAGTGTGCAGGTATGGTCGTCATTAACATGATTTCTTTGGTAAATATGTTGTATGATGGTTCAAATCTCTATTTGTAACAGATCGATATCATTTTTTCATTATTTTTATTAGATCTTGAACTTTCACCGGAACAAATTATGAACATGACACTTGCGAAAATTGAGGACAAGCTTCAGGGTAATGGAAGATCTCTTAAAGAGTTTGACAAGATGCCTTACCCAAGTTCGGACGTTATTGATGGCTTAGAGGATCGACTCCTACTAGATGAGCTGAACTTTGATGTCGATGCCCTAACTAAGGAGCTTAACAACAACCTATCTAATATGAACATAGGTCAGAGAAAAGCATTTGATGTCATCATACAGGCAGTCAATGGTAACGCCGGAGGATTCTTCTTTGTTTATGGCTGCGGTGGTACCGGTAAGACGTATCTATACAGGACTCTATCAGCTGCAATTCGAAGTAAAAGGGGCATTGTACTGAATGTTGCATCCAGTGGGATTGCTTCTTTATTGCTTCCAAATGGACGCACAGCTCATTCAAGGTTTAAGATACCGCTGGAGTTGACAGAGGACTCAGTATGTTGCATTAAGCAAGGTACATCTTTGGCCAAGTTGATATGCAAAGCTAGACTTATTATATGGGATGAGGCACCAATGCTCAACAAACTTTGCTACGAAGCACTCGACAAGTGCTTTCGTGACATCCTGAGCTCAGAACCATATTATAATGCAGAATTACCTTTTGGAGGTAAGGTCGTGGTACTAGGAGGTGACTTTAGACAGATTCTTCCAGTCATTCCAATGGGCTCCCGTTATGATATTATTCATTCAGCTATCAATGCTTCGTATCTATGGCAACACTGTACTGTTCTAACCCTGACAGTGAACATGCGTTTAACTATTGGACCAACAGATAAAGCTGTGGATGATGTTATTGAGTTCTCAAAATGGCTGTTGGATATTGGGGATGGCTTGGTTGGGGATTCTATGGATGGGGAGTCAGAGGTGCATATTCATCCTGACATATTGATACATGATTCAATTCGTCCCTTTGATGATATGGTTGAGTTTGTATACCCTAACCTCTTGGCTAATATTACTCAGCCATCGTACTTTAAACATCGATCCATCCTTGGTCCTACATTAGAGGTGGTCAATGAGGTGAATACGCTCATAATGGATCGTTTGGAAGGGGATAAAAAATTTTATTTAAGCTGTGATAGTTTGTGTGTTGAGGAAGGAAACATGGAGTCAGACTTGGACACAATTACACCGGATGTTCTTAATGCTATTAGCTGCTCTGGTTTGCCCCCACATCAACTAACTCTAAAAGTAGGTGTGCCAGTCATGCTATTGCGCAATATTGACCAGTCCAACGGTCTATGTAACGGGACAAGATTACAAGTACGGAAACTAGGAAATCATGTCGTTGAGTGCATGACGTTAACAGGAAACAAGGTTGGTCAGGTAGTCATAATACCACGAATGGATATGATTCCTACCAACCAAGGTCTGCCGTTTAGGTTTCAAAGGAGACAATTCCCAATTATTGTGTCCTTCGCAATGACGATTAATAAGTCACAGGGACAAACTTTGACCACGGTTGGGTTGTACTTGCCAAGGCCAGTTTTTTCGCACGGCCAGCTGTATGCTGCACTATCAAGAGTAAAGTCAAAGAATGGACTCAGAGTGTTAATTCAGAATAACAAATGCAACGTGGCCACTTCGACAATCAATGTGGTCTACAGGGAAATATTCGGGAATATCCACTAGACAGTAAAATCGATAACTATTCACATTCATGTCATAGTGAAATCGTCGAATTGTTAGGCTATTACAGGCAATATCTACCTTCAAATTTGTCCTACTTGCTAATCCAATCTACAAAATAACTGAGAAAACTTATAACTCATACTTTGTGAAACACTGCTAAATGTAAGACACGAACATACATTTGTCATATTCTCAAAATAATTACTCGCGAATGATTTTCTAGACCGATGCCGTGCAACGCACGGGCTAATGCACTAGTTTATTATGGAACCAAGAGCGTACAGAGTTCCGTATTCTTTAAATTTTTTTGTATCAAAACAGAAGTTAAGGAAATTAATGATGCTAAACCCCATGACGGTCAGTCATGTAAAGTTATCCTAACAAATAATATTAACATATTTATGATAATTATGATCACGATTGTTGAACCAAAATTAGTATCACCATTATAGAGGCATGTTAGAACGTGCTTAAGAAAGTATTGTTATGGTAGACCGGTGATTAAAAAAATGATAATGATAATGATTATTGTTATCTAGGTTGTTTCGCTATGGCCATCTACAATGTCTATCCAAAAGTTAGGTCGAGGCGTCAGTTTCAACCCACCGCATTAGATTTTGTCAAGACAATTAAAATTGTGTATAATTCAACGCAAGAATCAAAAGATAAGGAAAAAAAATTAAAGGAACCCAT
>NC_029774.3:112409378-112415726 GCF_000817695.3 Arachis duranensis | reverse complement strand
ATGTAAACCCCAGTTAAATTAGTAGATAATTAGTCAATAAATTAGTTTTTAATAAGGAGGATTAGAAATGTGAATATTATATCAAAATAGGATAGAGCTTATCGAAACGAGAATTTTGACACCAATTTCAAAGAAATTGGTCCAAAATTAGATCGAACGGGCCAAACCGGTTAAACCGGGCCCAAACCAGGCCTTGAGCCCAACTGGACCAGCCCTTTAAGTGAACCCACGTTCTTCTTCTCCCCATTTTTGGCAGCGTCGAAGAGCATCAGGGAGAGGAAAGAAAGAATGTCAAATTGTTACGTTAACTTCCGATCCCCGTAACTTCTCCGTCCGAGCTCCAATTGCCGCACTGTTTGCGGCCAAGCGTTCACCGCATCGAGCTCTACATTTCTACCGGAACAATTTCATAGGTAACTCATTATTTTACACTCAGCCTTCATTTCCCCTAATTTTCGAATTTTAAGTGGGAATGTTGAATTTCTTTGATTTCTGATGTTTTAGGATCCAATTAACTTGAGGAAAACGTTTACTCTTGCTTATGTGAAGCTTGGGTAAGGTGAGGATACGATAATTTTATTTTAATTTCATTGAATTTGAGCTTTGAGTTTTACATTGGATATATATGTGTTATGAATGTATTAGGTTGTGAATAAATAATTGGAGCTTGAAATTGTGAATACTAAAACTTGGAGGAAGCAGATTAGTTGAGGTTTTGAGGGCTGTGTTCTTTTAGGAAAATTGTCTTGGAATAATACTTGGGAATCGGCTAAGGTATGATTTAGGTTTCTTACATTTAATATATAATGTTCTGTGAAAACTTAGGCTAGATGACCATAGGATAAGTTGGAATGCAGGTGTATGTTTAATGTTTAGTAATTTGTCGATGAATATATTTGGTTGAAGTTTATTGAATAATTAGTTATTAATTTTGGATGGTGAATGTTGTTATGTTAATTTGGAGAGAATTATGGTTGAATGTTATTGTTGATGAACATGGTTGGTTTGGTGCTTGTTGATTAACTAATAATTTGGTGAATTATTGATTTGAGGTATTTTGTGTTAGAAGCCTAGGATTAGTGAACTATGATCCTTAGTTGAATTTTGGTTGTTGGATTTGAATATTGTATGAGTATAATTGTTGATCTGAGGTAGATTTATTGTGGTGACTGTTATGATGATGAGGAAGGGTATGTTGAATTGAAAAGAAAGCAAGTTTGGACCCGAAATGGGTGGCAAAATCCGAGTTTTAGAGGAGATGCTGCCGAAATTTTATAAAAAAAATTAGAGATTTTGTTTATATGATTATTTAAAAAGATTTAGATTCAAGGGTTATATGATTTGATTTAGAGTTATTAAGAAATGAGCATGTCTTAAGTTTGATTTATTTAGAAAAGAATGAATTATGTTCTGAATTGGAACTATTGATGGACGGAATGGAAGGCGTGATAACGAAGGTTAAGGATTGAATATGATTGACGTATAATGTGATGAAATGCGATTGAGAATGATGTGGATGTTGATGAATTATAATTGAATTGTTTATATGGCTTATGAATTTGAATAATCTGAGATACGAGATTCCCTAGATCAAATGTCGTGGCTTGCCACCACGTGTAGCAGGTTGAAAACTCGATACTCTGTTGACCCTACGACGTAAGTGTGACCGGGCACTATATAAATTCCCGGGAATATTACCCCCATTGAGCAATATTGATTATTTGAGAAAAAGTTATGCATAGACTCTTGGGGATGCACGTCGGGGGACAGTCTAAGGACAATTCAGACTTGTCGGGTTGGCTGGATAACCGACAGATGAGCCTCATCAGCCATAGGACAGGCATGCATCATATGTATATTACTTGAATTACCTGCTTATGCTTTATTTGGATGTGCCTAAATGTACTTGTCATGTTAAATGTATATTTGTTACCTGCAGTATTTGTAACCTTCCTGTGCTTGCTTTTATCTGTTTAAATGTCTGTGAAATGCATGATGAAGTTGGGGGTATGGAGAAAAATGGCAGTATGAGACTTAGATGTAAGATTAAGCTAAGTTAGGTTTAGGTACTCTTAGAAAACCACCTTTTATGGCTTCTTTTTAATACTTTAAACTCTATAATCTGAGTGTCGGCGTTCTAGGATTGCCTTTGGCATTCCCAGGACCTTATATACTATGTGTGTGGCACCTTTACCATACTGAGAACCTCTGGTTCTCATTCCATACTATGTTGTTGTTTTTCAGATGCAGGTCGAAAGGCATCTCGTTAGGCGTCTGGACTCTTGAAGCAAAGTGATTACTAGGTTTATTTTGTTGTATAGTGATGTATATATATGTACCTAGCTTTCTCTCTGCATGACTTATTCTTTTTGATCCTCTTAGAGGTTTATGGAGAGGCAGGATTGTGTTTATGTACTTTTGGGTTTTGGATATGTATATATATATGTGTAAATATTCTCCGGCCAGTCTTGACTTCGCAGGCTGAGTTAGGAGCTTGTTATTTTGTATCTTTGGCACTCTATTCCTACTTCTATTATCTTATGTCTAATAGTTATGGTTTTCTTAGTACGTAAGTTAACTCGTACCTTGAGCGTTGCGCTTTTACTTCGCGATTTTTATTTCCTCTCTTTCAAGGCTCCTAGCATATTATAATTCTTCTGCTATTATATGTACTCATTTTATTTTAGAGGATATATATATATATTGAGTTAAGAAATTAACTAAAATAATTAATGATGATAAATATTTGATTATTGGGCCAATTACCCAAACTAGTTTTGATTATTTTGGTTAAGTGATACAGGCCAAAAATAAGTGAAGTACAAGCCCAATGTTAAACAAAAGAAATCTGCTGGTGTGTTGAATGGTCAGTGAAAATAAACCAAGCCCAAGTTGTCCATCTCAAGTAAAATTCTTCAAGAAGCAAAGGCAAGGAACCAACGGGCTGAACTTGAGTAGAATCCGATCCAAGCCCAATTTGATTTCAACAAACCCCTCCATCTTGCTTCCAAAGCAAGTTCTTTTTCTCTGTCTCAGTCAAATCACAGAAGCAAGAGAAAGTGCTTAGTTCCTAAGCTATTCAAAGAAGAGAAAAGAAAGAGAAGGTTAGGCAAGAAAGGTTGAGGTCTAATCAACCATTTCAAACCAAATCAAGTTTAGGTAAAGGTTAAAGGTAACCCATTTCCTTATACATACGTCACACTTTCTTCTATTCATCTTCAACTCTCTGCCATTCCATTTTGGGTTATATGGAAAATAGGATTTCTGTTCTTCACTGTTGTGCATCAACGGTTGAAAATATGTCTTGGGGACCAAGTTGTGTTTCAATAGTCAAGATCTGGGTTTACTATTGAAGAAATCATTTTCTGCTGATAATGTGGCTTTCGGTCAAGATAGGGAAGTCAGAAGTAAAGTTCCTATTTTGAGGATTACTGGAAAAAAGTGAACGGCTAGGTTAGTGAAACACAAGGCTCAAGAAGTTGACCTAGGAAGAGCAACCAAGCAACATGCAAGGAGATAAAAGAAGTCTTGCTGTTCATTCAGAGACCAAGGAGAGAAAACCAAAAGTTTGGTGAGTTGTGTTCTGTAAAGAATTCCTTGAAGAAATTCCTCTACTTGGATAATGCTTTCTTTCATAGAAGCATTCGGCCAATATTGATGAACTAAATCAGAGGCTTGCAAATCTGGTTTATCACATAGCAAAGAGGCTATTAATCGATGAAGTCAATCTCTTTCATGTTTTATAGATTGTAATTTACTTTTCAATGTTTATCTTTCTGTAATTTCTTGAGTGAAAAGGCATAATAAAAGAGCTCAGGTAAAAAGCCATGAGTGGAAAGAGGCAGAGAGATACACTTGAGAGAAAAGCCTATAGTTGTTTTCAGATTTTTTTAGGTATGTATGTGTCTTGTATCTTGTACCTGTGAGGTATCCCTTTCTTAGTTGGGTTAGCACTAATAGTAAAGAGTTAGGTATTAGCATAGCCAATGTCAAGTTAGGTTAAAACTTGAGTGTGAAAGGATTGTGTCAAATCCTGTGGAATTGGTGTATGTAATACTTTTAACTATAGTGAAAATTCCTCCATTATTGTGGAGGAAACTGGATGTAGGTTACATAGCACAAGGCAACCGAACCAGGATACATGCTGGTGTTAGCTTCTCTCTTCTCTGCTGTGTTCTATTTTCTGATATTCATGAGACAAAAATAAATTGTCTCATAAATTTTCCGCTGCTAAGTTCGAACAGAATCAGAATTGAAAGTTTGTTTTAAATAATAATTATGAAGATATGCATATCAACGTGTAGGTCATGCATAGCTAACTTCACATGCAACACTAATGCATTTAGATACATAGATGGAAATGATGGCTATTTGCGGTATACAGCATATTATCCATCCCGGTCAGGGAAACTATAAAATGTTGAAGCGCCGTTGATCATAAATCTGGGGATGAAATAAAAAAAATTACCCACAACATGGCAAAGCACCATTCAGGAAACAGCAAAAAGTAGAACAGGAAAATGACACGTTGATTAGACATGCTTGGGAGCATCATTGGTCGCAAAGCAGGATCCAAAACAACTTTAGCGACGAATCCACTTAGAGAAGCTGCCAAGATCTGCATCTAAACATATCATCAGCAACTTGTAATGCTTAGTTAACCCCAGAAAAAAAACACCTGCTTTTGTGGGATACAGACAAATACGACCCTAATGGTTAAGATAATTAAATGCGGTCGTTACCTCGTGCAACCGGTGGACTCTGTGCTCGCCTTGGGGAACCGATGTCGACTTGGCTAATCGGACTTGCATGGGAAGCAGTGGAAGCAAAATATATAGGACAACTAAAGCTATTGGTTTGGTATTCTGGACTGTAATTGGTGTTGCCATGTACAGGAGAGGGGGGAGGAGTATATCCGAGGGCAAATGGAGGTATCACGTCGCCCGTCTAAAACACATCACGAGAAAGGGCGCCTGGACGATGTGGATCCATGCTAATCAGTGTTGGACCAGTTGAGTTGCTTCGAGTATGTGGTCTTGGATAAACAATGTGGGATCCATCAAAGTTCCTTATGGAGATGCACAGAGTGCCATCACCTTGGTAGTAGGTGTGCAACCAAGCCTCGTGCCTGATATTATAGGCGGAAACCATAGAACGGAATCCCTCAAAAAGAAATTCATTATTACCAACCTTGTCTAACATAACGTGAAATTCATTTCCATGGTTGTCTTTAAACATCATCAAATCACCCAGTTCATGACGAAATGCATGATAAAAGGGGCCGGGAACTGCAACTCGTCTCTGAAAAACATATACGGAGAACATAGACAAATTAAAAATAACTTTACATAGATAAATGTGTGTGTGTGTGTGTGTGTGTGTATTTGTGAGTGTGTGTGTGTGTGAATGTAAAACTCATACCTTGATATATTTATAAAATTAGAATAGCCAAGTATAAGTACGTGCATGAAGACCTTTTCATTAATGGCAATATGTTCATATACATATATATGTATGATCCAAAGCTTTTCACTTTATCTATATGTATACAATATATATCAGCTATATAAGGTGTTATATATAAATATATGACATATATTAAATGAAACTGGGAAAAATAATGCATGAGGATATTGACAAAAAAATAAATGAAAGGAGCATTGCAATCCATAAAAGATGAGGCTTCATAAGAATATTCGCATATATGAATAAGAGATGGTATTGATACAGAAGGAAACGTACGATCACGGGATCCAATGCAAGGAAGAGAAGTCTATAGAAATCAGGGTTGGGATCACCATTTTTGCTTGAGTCAGCAGATGGCCAAAGACACATACTTCACAAAATGAGAGTAACGACATCAGATACCATATACGAAAAAGGACCTCACATATTGGGTAAGAGTATCAACAAAAAACGATATAAAAGGCACAAATATACGTGTGTGTCTGAACATAAATGTGAAGCAAGATAAATTTTGGTCACTTACCCATGGTCCACCAATGCGAAAATAAACTTTTGAATCATTGAAGAAAGTGACCGCATGACAAATATAAATCCAAAAGTCCGGAAAAACAGGGGAAGGGTGGGGAATGGTGGGGGAGGGTGGGGAATATTTTGCTATGAGAAAGCGATATAGCGTAGATCGAAATTGAATTGGTATGGCTAACATTGACATATTTATAATAAAGCCTAATCGATGCGTATGAATATATGAATATTATTATTTAAATATTAAATATTAAATAATAATACTAAGAAATGAACAAACAAATTGAGCAAATGTTGTAATGAAATCCAAGGAATGGAGCCTATCATCAGTGATAATATTTGGCCCCCAGACCCAGA
>NC_029774.3:112406318-112409341 GCF_000817695.3 Arachis duranensis | reverse complement strand
TAATAATAATAATAATAATAATAAAAGCAAGTACAGAGTTTATCTCTGTAGATCAAAATTTATTACTGATAGTTGACGGATCACTTTATAGTAATTCGTGGCTCCAAGTGAAAAATTGAACAGGAAGATGTTCTCGTCTTTTGAAGAAAGACCGAGAAAAAGTAATAATGGACAGGTCGTCATTAAATGCAAGTTATTCACTGTCATCAGTAAACAAACCAAGGGGGTGAAGTAGAATAATAGCAGTGACAATTACCCAGTTCTATTACTCTAGAGATAAGTTGCACTGAAGGGTGGGCATGGTTGTCAAACACATTAATTGATAGCAAGCATGGTTGTCAAACTCGCGAGTTAACTCGTAAACTCGTACGAGTTTACGAGTTTAGGTAGTGGAATCGAGTTGACTCGGACATAAACTCGTTTCTGGGTAGACTCGGGTTGACTCGGCTAGACTCGGTTAAAATCGTGCAAACTCGCGAGTTTGCTAGCGAGTCAGCGAGTTTAATTTCGTTGCCCATTTTTGCCAAAACGGCGTCGTTTTGGCCCAGAAAAAAAAAAAAACAAATCGGCGCTAACCCAAACCCGCAACCTAAACCCACCCGGCACCCACACCCACTAATGAAGGAGTGAACTAAGGTTTGAAACCCTAGTGACTCCCTCAATCAAACCCGAGATGGCCAGCCTCACGCGTCTCACTCTCACACCCTCCACCATCTAACGGCAGCGTCGTTTGCGCCGCCACGCAGAGGCCGGAAGCCAGAGTCCAGACGGACCCCTCGCCTTCTCACGGTCTCACCTCCCCTCGCCTCATCCCTCGTCGGCTCGTCCCCCACCTCTCACCCACGCAGCGTCGCAGAGCCCAGTGAAGGACCACCACGCAGAGTCGCAGTCTCGTAGAGCCCACCAGGCCACCACCAGGCAGAGTCGCACAGCGCCAGAGCCCACCACCAGTCCACCACGCCGTTTGCCTCCCCTCCCCTGTTCTGCCCTCGTCAGCCAGCCTTGTTCTGTTTTTCTTCACTGAAGCACTGCCGATCTGCTTCAAGTGATAAAGTCTGCCCAAGTGCCCATCTCCAAGGTAATTTTGTTAAACTAATTCAGATGCTAACAATTTTGGTTGCAATTATTCAATTCTGCAAATTTATTAAGGCCCTAATCTGCGTTTGATCTGTTGAAAAAAAATTAATGTGTGAAAAAAACTGATGCTGCTTGCCTGCTTCTGTAATCTGTACTTCATGCTTCATGCTTCAATCATGGTTAAAATCTGTGGATAGTGCTTCTGGCCTTCTGCTATATCCTATATATATTTTTTCTTTTGTTTTTTGCCTCTGTTATGTAGTTATGTTTAGTCTACAAAAAAAATACACAAATTCATAGTAAAGTCCAAAAATGTGATTTTTGCATAAAAACTAATAAAAATATATTAAAAAGTAACTAAAACATACTAAAAACTACCTAAAAACAATGCCAAAAAGCGTATAAATTATCCGCTCATCAATGATTTTGTTGGCCGTGTTGAACCTGAGGCTGAAAGAAATGATGTTTCTGATGAAGATGGTGAAGATGATGATGTTGATGCCATGGAAGATGAAGATATTGGAGGATTTGAGTTTTAGAGTTTATTAGAAATTTAATTGTTGCTTTGTTGTTTTCTTTTGTGTTTTGGTTATGTCTTATAAACCTTTGATTGTGTAATTGTGTGTTTTATGTTGAACTAGATAAATACTTGTGAAGGATTTAAATGTGTGATCCAAAGTACTTGTTGTAACTTGTAATTTTAGTATTAGGTTAATTTATTATGTGTTTTGATGTTGAAATTGTTAGGTTTAAATGTCTATATCTGAGTAAATATATATATTATACATGATATATATATATATTTTTTTTAAAATGTATAACAGGTAAACTCGTACGAGTCTACGAGTCGAGTCTACGAGTCGAGTCTAGGTCAGCTCCACGAGTTTACCTAGACTCGCGAGTTTGACAACCTTGAGGGTGGGGAATGGTGGGGAAGGGTGTGGAATATCAGGGCTGAGAAAGCGATAGATCTTACTCTGTTATTTGATAGCTATAGCTAACGTGGATAGTGATTGTTATTTATAGTAAAAACCTAAGGGAGGAGCATAAAATGATTTTAAAAATATTGCATCAAACCACCAAATACCCAACCGAGAATATCATATAATCAAATGATTAAATAAAATTAAACGATCATGTTAACAGGTAAATAAGTGGGCCCACTGATTCAGATAGATGAGTTATTATTCCCTAAATATAAAAGCAAATAACATTTAATACATTAATAAGATGTTAACATAAGAGGGTGCATTCATAAAAAATAATAATAAGAATAGTAGCAAAAATAAAAAAATAATGTAAATCATTGACAAAGGGGTCAAAGTTTATCTCCTTAGCTTGTTTGTGATAAGGACAAATTGATGGATCACTATGTAGTACCCTATGGCTCGAATGGAAAATTTGAAGGGAAAAATGATCCCGCTCTTTGGAGAAAGGGTGAGAGAAATTAAAGTACAGACAGGTTGTCATTAAATGCCAGTGAATAAATGCCAAAACTAAGAAACCTAAATAGATGAACTCGGATCAAGGTGGTGGAAATCAACATCTAACATGGCTAAAGAGGTAACAACAAATAATGAAAGAAAAAATTATACTTAAATAATCTGATAGTAACTATTCAGTAAGGGGAAGAAGTGTAGCTTAACTTATTGGTGGTAGGAAAAGGTCTTTTCACCAGGTCCTTGAAGGTTTGAATAGATTGCAGCATCAACGAAGGTAAACTGGCCAACAAAATTAAGGGCATTTAATGGGCCCTGCGATTGAGTTGGGAAAAAGGGTTCAAAACCTAGTTCCAGGGGATACACGAAAGGAAAATGGAGGCAATATAGAGAAATACTGAAGTTGTAAGCTGTGACACAATAGTGGTATGGAACAAAACTCGGGAGTGCTGGTGCTATTCGGGAAAATACACAGATAATGAAACATAATGAAAGGGGATCATGATT
>NC_029774.3:112401989-112406291 GCF_000817695.3 Arachis duranensis | reverse complement strand
GGTTCTAAAATGGATATTTTGTTGTCATTGTGGATGATATATGAGGCCTGACCCTTTTTAAAATTTAATTAGTTTGGGCTTCCTTTAGCCACATGCGGAACAACATTGTGTTGGAACAAAAGCCCATAAAATCAGTGAAACTTTGTAAAATAACATATTGAGACCCGAATCCTTTTCATATTAATCATCATGGACTTCTTTTTTCCATGCGGGCAAGAACATGGCATTGATAGGTAAAAAATCAAATCAGAGTCAGTAACAATGGGTAATCATCATGGACTTCTTTTTCCATGCGGGCAAGAACATGGCATTGATAGGTAAAAATTCAAAGCATAGCCAGTAACAACGGGCCTATCGGGTTACACTGAAATTATTTTTAATACTTTAGAGGCCCGTTGGCATCCAAAAATTTTTATGGCTCCAGTTAAGTGAATCTTGCAAATCATAATAACCGTGTGGACTAACCATAGTGAATCAGGGAAGTCTTACAAAGACAATGCTTTTGGAGTGCAATGACTAAACGTATTTCAGAAAAGGGGAGGTGCAGCGGTTACATCAGGCTTTCACAGAAACCTGAAGACAACCAGGTGAATGCATTTGAAGGCCGAATGGTCACCAGCCACGCATGTGCACAGAAACGGTAGGTTCAATCACGAGGCTTACAAGACATGTTCATCGCTTCATTTCAGGTCAAACAAAGTGTGCACAAAGATAACTTTGATATGGTGTAAAGCATAAATATAAAGGAAAAAAAATAAATTGCGAGCCATCCATAAATAAAGGCTGGCAAAAAAGACCACGAGAGTAAAAACCCGATACAGAAGTTTTATAAAAAAAAGAACTCATAGTCTAAAGTGAATTATTATTTTCTTAGCAATGAGGACTGGTTGATAGAAATCCCATAATAAACAAACAATGGCTTACAACAACGGAAAGGTAGATAAAAAAAGATCTTAACGACACACGAATAGGAAATGACATAACAAAACAGGGTGCTGCATGGAAACAAAGACCCAGTTTTAGCTGCCCACGCCAATTGGTGACTTTATTAACACAATGTGTAAGAAAAGTCATCTAAATCATATCACAATAGATTACATGAGATTGCTCACACACATAGGGAAAAGCTGACAACACTTTTGATGGAAACAACACCTCCCCATCTCATGCAACCAACAAATCTAACAACTCCATCATCGAGACTAATAACGCGAAATTGCGCCTCTGACATAGCAGTGTCAAATGATGGATCAAAAACATCAAAGCCACAGATGAAATGATTAATACCAAGGAGGTCGACATCGAGCAAACCACAAGGAGTTTTTGTCAGGTTAGGGTCACCAATAAAGAGAGACCGACCCCACTCCATTCCACTAGACGATCCAATGTTTATGGCAACCAGGTGGACCCCGAACCTAACGGAGGACCGCTCATATCTGACGAAGTCCACACCGTCTTTGCGACCGATTAACACAGGATGCTCAACACACATATTTGCACCTCTCTCAATTTTTGCTCCATATAGAATCAAGAGTGGAATACCTAACCAGGGAAACGGGTTTCTTCCAAAAGCTCCCTTCACTATTGATCCGAAAAACACAATGATTGAAAACTGCATACGTATTCCCCAATCTGTCAACCATAGCCGTTGTTCGAACACAAGGGGTCCAACGACCTGCTTCAGACTAAAAAACGTTCATGTCGTACCCAGCAGATGCCAGGTGACGTTTGGTGAGGCTTACAATCCTATAGTCATCGCAACCATATAGACCCACAAAGGCATACGCAGACCAGTCATCGTGGTGGTTAAAGTGGTAGCAATCAGACCTGGATCGGTGATGAGAGACCTCCAAGAACTAAATGGATTCCATATAACCAACGAACTGGAACGCCCATCGATAGAGAATCTGGCACAAACCTTTCCCATGGCTGACCCAACCAATGAAAACCACTTCCAGTCAAAGGGAGCAGTCACCGGAACCTCCACCCAAGTATCAAATATGTAAAAAGATAGGCAGCCACAATCAACATCTTTGAGGGGATTATCCAAATGGAGGACCACCCCCTCTCCTCCGTTGGTTGTCAAATGAGTCACCATGCGATCCAATCGGCTCAATCTATTGAACCAGTCACGTGACATACATCTACCTCTTCTAATTGTCTTTCCATCAGATAGAAGAAAGATCTTCAAAATCAGCTCCGTTGGAAGCAAGAGGATGTTGAAGCTGGTTAGCTCCCGGCAGAGACCACCGTCGAAGACGGCATGAGCTAGTGTGGCCGAGGATGAGGAGCCTCCAAATGCGGTGCTAGAGTCCATGTGAACCGTTGATTAGTTGTAACACACACAGGCCGGTTTGAGAGAGATAAAAGAACACCAATAGGATAAATAATAGAGATGTGGTCTGATGTGGCCAGCCAATGTCATAACATCTTAAATAGAAGGGCCCCATAAAGAATACCAACGTAAACTATCAGTATCTAAATGTTAATGTTAATTATAAATAAATTATAAACAAATTATAAGTTAAGAAGCATTAACTATTAACATCTGACTATTTACCTTTGTAAAGATATTGACCATTTACTATACGTTATATACTTCATACATTTGATTGATATAGTTCGCCAATCTGTTTTATGAATTATCGCACCACATATATTAATTAATTTTCTAGCCATCATTTATTTTTTTATTTATTCTTTTATTCTTTTAATTCATAGAAGCGGTTGTCTTTCTGGTCTACTCTAGCCTATTTATTTAATGTAGTCTCTTTGTTTAATTTAATATCCATAGCACAAAGTAATCTTTTTATTGTTTTTTATTTAATATCTAGTAGCAACAACTTACCAGCTCAACCAGAATTGTAATTAATGTGAGCAGCTAAATAAGACGTTGAGTAAAATGTCTATGAGATGTGTTCACATAACCCCTGTTGTGTGAAAGAGATCATTGAAAATCTAGACGCATGATGCATGGGTCCTAGATGTGTTCACATAACCCTTGTTGTGTGAAAGGGAGCATTGAAAATCTAGACGCATGATGCATAGGTCCTGAAAGGTGTGGGTGTTGACTCATGTGTTGAATTTTTTTTTTTTTTAGTCATATTTGACTGAATTTCTTAATGTAAAATGTTGATAACATCATAGCCTTTTCATTTTAATTATTTTCTGTAACATTCCAAATACACTATATATATATCACAGCATTGACAAAGTGTTCACACTAATTTTGATCCAAGGAAAGTGTTACATACTAATTGGTGACATTTATCCTATCATCAGCAAGTCGTCTCATGTTAGAATTCACCGAATATTTAATCAATTTTAAATTTTTACATTATTTTTAATTTTGTAATTAGATTCTTATTAATGTAAAAAATGTTAATTAACGGAATATTTATCCACAGATTAAAGATACTTATAATTAAGAACTTAATTAAATCTTTAAATAAATAATTTTTTGAGAAGAATATTTCGTTAATTTTAATGTTTTTGATACGAAAAGGACCTAATCACAGAATTAAAAGCAGTGTAAGAATCCAATTGAAAAAAAATATAAGAACCTAATTATAAATTTAGTGAAATTATAGGGACCAACAAAATAATTAAACCTTCTCCTTAACAAGTGCCCTCAGAGGATTTGTTAGCTAAATACATACTTTCTTTCGGTTCTTTCTTATGCCACCAGAATTGCTTCATAGCATCATTTTCATTTTTTAATATTGCTCTAGTTCAAACACCAATTATGGTTCAATTGACATAACGGAAAATAAATGACGGCCACCAAGATTGCTTTCACTAGATAGTGGACTAGAGAGCTCGATTGAGTAGTGGAAGACAAAATAGTGTTCAAAGGCAAGAATTTTTTACACACTAGAAATATTTAGTACTAGTATAAATCAGTCGTTTGCCTCTTTGTCAATTCCAGTTTCTCCCTGTGGCCAAACTCACCTGCTGTTCTAGGCGAATTAAAACACTAAACCAAGTTAATAGGCTTTTGCCCCACCTACTCGTGTGACAAAGATGTGGATTAAATAAAATTGGCAACCCATTGGCCAGCGACAAACCCTTAAATGGAGTTCAGTACCGCGACGAATTAGTCCTTAATCTACCGGGTTGGAGGATACTGTGGGAAACTAAAAATAAAATTGCTTGCTGGCAAATGACTTAATGAAGATGAAAAATACAATTCACTTATGAAAACTAGGAAATCTGATAAAAAGTTTGTTCGATTACACTATATTTCTTATAGACTATAAAAATATGGAACGTTAAAAAATACATTTTTTTTTTAATCTACGC
>NC_029774.3:112395300-112401964 GCF_000817695.3 Arachis duranensis | reverse complement strand
TTTCCCCCCCCCCCCCTTCCCTCTCACAAAAGCCACGCGACAGTTGTCCCTGTAAGTGTATTTAATCAAACTTTAAATATATTAACAACAATAAATTTCTCCATTTTAGTTGGCCAGTTTGACGGCATTGATTTCTTTTCTTCTTCCTTTTCTTTTTGTTTTCAATTTCTTGTTTGACTGGTTGATAAAGTAATATGCTGGACTGGGGACCATTCTCACAGCTATTCTTAATTTAGTACTACAATTAGGCTTTGCCTTTTTGGTATTAGTACTACGTTTAGTTACCATCCCACTTTGCTATAATCAGACTCGTTCTTTTGCAATTACTCTTTTTGCAAGGTTGATTATTAACTTGTACAAAAAATGTATGGTTAATGAAGTAAAATTAATGATAATGAAATTTTAAAAAATGTAACTAATAGTGGTACCTATTAATAGTACTTGATAGATGGTTTTTCAAATAGTTCTATAAGAATATTGTTATTTAATGTATGGTAATTGGTATTTATTTTATTCACTTTTAATAATATAATAATTATATTATTATATCTTTCATTCATTTCTCAGTTGTTTTCCACCATCCCACTTCCAACGTATCATTCACTCACCACTTTAGTTTCTGTTCTCATTCTTCTCCTTTGTGTCTCGTCTCAACTCAAGCCTTGAGAAAAGGATTTTCTACTTTAATTCTGATACCATTTTTAATATCTTCCCGAAATTAAGCCCCACATCATATGTCAAGAACTCAATAAAAGCACCTTTTGAGATCTAACAGCTGTTTATTTTTTCTTCTTTGTTACTTGACTTGGAATCATCAATCAAACATCTTTAATTTTCCATGAGTGAACCTGAAATGACCATTCCACACTTATTCAGATGCCCTATCAGTTTGGACTTGTTTGAAGATCCAGTGACTCTATGCACGGGTCAAACCTATGACAGATCAAGCATAGAGAAATGGTTAGGTACAGGTAACCTGATATGCCCTGTCACAATGCAGAAGCTCCATGACCCTTCCATTGTTCCCAATCACACCCTCCGCCACTTGATCCACCAGTGGCTTCAACTTGGTCCTCAATTTCACCCTGGTAACTCTGCAACTATTGATTCTCTAGCTGCTTTGAAACACACCCTTCAATCTCAAGAGGATGATACCTTAGAGAACAAGCTCCAAGTACTTGAGAAAATCAATGTCTTCTTTTCTGGTGAGTATAGTTCTTTCAGCAGATCATGTTTCGTACAACTTGGTCTTTTGCCTCTGCTCCTGGAACTAGTTTTTGGAGGAGGAACAATAGAAGAATCTCATGTTGTATCAAATAATGATCACATGAAATTTATAGAGATTGCACTTGGTTGCATTGTGAAACTGCTGCATCTTGGTTATGATTTGGAGGCTCTAAATATTATCAAAGATGATGAGTCTAAATTAGCAACATTTGTGGTGTTATTTGAAAAAGGCACAATTACTGTTAAATCTAGCTTGTGTCATATTATAGAGTCAGCATCATCATCTGAGACAACACAAGAGTTATGTTATGTTTTCGGAAACACTCAGAAACTAGTGCATGAGATTGTTTTAGTACTTGTTCAAAATTGTGATGCTTCTGAGGATGCAGTTAAGGCCATTTTAGCACTGTGTTCATTGAATTCCAACAGAGAGAGTTTGGTGAGAGAAGGAGCAATAGAAGGGATCATAACATACATTTCAATGATTTCATCATCATCAGGTAATGAAATTACTCAAATTAGAGGACAAAACAAGAAACTTGTGACTTCAATAGCAATGGGAATAGTAGTAAAACTATTGGAGCTAGAGAGTGGTAGAGAGACATTGGTGAGTCACCCAAACGGGGTTGATACTTTGGTGAAGTTGGTGTTCAGTGTAAAATGTGATCAAGATTGCAGTGATAGTGCTGTTGAGGCACTTTCCATTGTTTGTGGAGATTATATGAG
Organism: Arachis duranensis; assembly: GCF_000817695.3. Lineage (NCBI taxonomy): Eukaryota > Viridiplantae > Streptophyta > Magnoliopsida > Fabales > Fabaceae > Arachis > Arachis duranensis. Next base: position 112,400,011 of record NC_029774.3, on the reverse strand, counting down.
TGCAAGAGAACAAGCCATTGGTGCTGGGGTTATGACAAAGTTGCTGTTGCTTATGCAGAGTCATTGTGCCACCACTACTAAATCAAAGACCAGAATGCTCCTCAAATTGCTCAAATCCAAGTGGATTCAGGTGCCAAAGTAGGCATGGATGATGTCAATGTTAGTTAATAATGCGAGTGTTGTAACAAAAAAAGGTATATAGTGTGTATAATTTATGGGGTTCCCGTATAACATGTAAGATCTATGAATAATTGAACGGAAACACAAACTTCTTGAGAATACTAGAAATTCGTATCAAACATAGTTTTACTTTGGAATGAAAAAGATAGGTCATCCAGGTGTGGTTAAACAGCGAGAGAAAATCATGGTGGGTAAATGATGGAAGGAAAACTACTAATCCACTTGACACTATTTGCTGGCATCAACTCAACTCAATGGCAAATTCTTTTTATCTCCATTTCTTGCCTTTTCTGTGGTCAAATGTTCGCTGCATGGACCACACACCATGTACGCTGACCATTGATGGGACTTGGTTTGAATGGAATTTATGTTTCTCATTAGCTTTCTGCCCCCGTCCTCTAAATTTGAACAGAAAGCAACAAAAAGGAGTGTGCTATCTCCATCTCAGGACACGAGAGGGTTTTTTGTTTGGTAAGCAATGAGTTTAGGTGTATCGTTGTCCTCCTCAAAATAATTGGCGATACATATAAATCAACATGTATCTATCGTTTTAAGTTTTGTAGGCTGTGATTAGAGATAATAAAGGATTATGATTGGGCTTTGGGCCATTGACGATTGACCGTCCAATAAGAATTCTCCTTTCCAGTCAAAAACAATAAAAGTAACTAGTGGTCTTATGCATGCAGCAATTTATTGGCCGGTGACAAACTTTTAAATGAAACTTAATACCGTGACCGATTAATCTTTGGCCTGTTGGCTGGGACATATTGTTGGGAAACTAAAAAAAACTACTCTTTATAACTAAATATACGTTGTTTCTAACCTGAAAAAAAAAAAAAAACCATATTACCATGAGGCATGAGTGTTAGGACATTTGATATTTACCTTATCGAATTTGGATTCTCTAAATTTTAGATTTTCACTTTAGAGGATAGGGTGAGATCTCTCACCATTGAATGTTTTCTCTCATATTTTTTCTTGGTCTCACCTATGAAATAAATTGTGATAAATTATACTTTACTCTTTAAAGTAAAATTCAAAATTTAGAGAATCTAAATCCTTATCTTGACTACATCAATATGCATCTACATACATTCCAATGATAGATTAAAATTTTCTGAAGCTTTTAGTTCTTTAAGATAAGATCATATGCTTCAGAATGTTTTAAAACTAATTTATCGATATTTATGTTTTTTGAGATCAAAATTTATATCACATCACAGTTTATTACAATTCGGAGCAAGAGTTAAGATAATGAATTAAAAAAAAAAAAGAGGGTTATACATTTAGGTCTACTAAGTACTAAGCATGGGTATAGTACAATATGTATGAATGAAGTGCTAAGATAGTGTGATGAAGTGCTTCAGAGAACTAATCAAACTTGGAGGCCAGTGCTTGGTGTCTCTGACATATGAAAGGTCTGTGAAATGGGGATCAAGCAGTGTTGCAATTGTGAACTGGTTCTCAGCAAGCAATGGAGCATGCTTATCTGCATATAAGGCTGCTGCAAGAGCTGCATGTACTTCTGCAACCATGCCATTAGAGAAAAGTGAGAATCTTTCTTGCCATTTCTGGAATGCATATGCTCTATTATGAAAATAGAAAACCTGGATAGCCCTTTAGAGATATGGAAACGTCTTCCATCTCTGCAATGGCTTCTTCTCTGTCACCAACTTCATAGAGTGCAAGTGCTCTTCCTACCCTTGCGTACTCTGAGAATGCCAAGTCTTTATAGTTTTCAATAACCTTAAAAAGTGAGAAGTGAACCACAGGTTAAGACACCAAAATTTGCATTTAGAATATTAGAAAAAATATATATATGAAATTGGGTAGCAGACCTTAGAAAAGCAGTCAAGAGCGCCATTGAAGTCACCGCGAGCTTGCAATTCTTTGCCTTTTTCCAACAAGTTCACAGCTTCAGAGACTCTGAGCGAAATCAAAGTGCTTGCATCTTTCTCAGAAGGGCTTACTGGATCATACACTGTGGAGGCAGCATAGGAAGATGATTGAAGGAAGGCTGAAGAGAGGGGCAGAGACAAGAGGAACACACGCCTGCTTAAAGAAGATGGGGTTTTGGGGTTCCATGGAGGAAGATGGGAAATGGGAGGTGCTCTGCACGCACCCACCATGCTTCTGTCTCTGTTTGCAATTGGAAGGAGAAGGACGGAGTCACCACAACCATAAGCTTAACTAACTCTGACGCCTTTTAGGAGATATTTTGCAACATCACTAAATATTTAATGGTCAGAATTAGTAGACAGTAGCTACTATTGCATATCAACACTTATATCCTTTACATACTCTCTGTCTTTCCTCAACAAATTTAATACACATATAAATTAAATTAATTGAGAAATTATTTTGATAGTTATCATAGACTCGCACATGATATAAACTCGCGGACGATTGGTAGGATTAGCAATATCAAATGTAGGTTGTTTTATGTTTAATGTAAGGTTAATTTTCAAAGTGAAATATTAGAACTTTATAGCTGCAAAAGGTAAAATTAAATGTATTATTTTGGTAATAGATGATCAATAACATTATAAATTCAGATTTCGGATGATTCGACCATTCAAGTAGCCTTAAGATTACCAAAAAACATATAGCTTTAGTATTTCCCACGTCAAGTAATACAGTTTTAACATGACATCAGGTAGATAACCTTGTGGAACCTTATCAGTTATCAGTATGCATACAGTATAAAACCGCATTCCTTGAAAGTAATAACATCGATGATTTGTTATAGATTTTGCATATCTACACATCAAACTAAATGTGCTAAAATAACAAAAAGAACTCAAGAAAATGTAGACAACAACCCTCATCATCATATTACTCGTAATATTCTGGACAAAATAGTGAACAATGGTTCCATCGTTGCTAAATTACAATAGATGTTAGCAATCTGATTTTGAACATAGATGTATTGCTATGCTCTCTCAGATCTTAATGCTCAAAAGGTAGGTTTTGACTTTCGGGTGAAATAACTTCTTACTATCAGCAACAGCTACTCGTGGATGTATCAGTTTCGGGTGGCCTCTCCTTGAAAATGTTCTTCTTGACCCCTTTAGAACCCTCGGCTAAGAGGCTAGGTGTATCCAAAATCTGCATACAACCAAAAGAAGAAAAGCAAAACCATGGTCATAAAACCATGGTCATAAACTGTTAATTTGTTAATCACAATGCAAGAAAAGCAATAACATTTCTACCCTCCATATCACATTCAACAGAATACAGAGCAGAGAGCCAGAGAGAATACAGAAAAAGAATAATCATAGCCTTCAAAAATGATAGTAGAATGTGATGTGTATGGAGCAAGAGGAATTTATGATGAAGCGTGCTTAATTGTCAAAGATAATATTAGGAAATGGGCATAAGTCGCTTAACATACCTTCAAAACAAGCTCTTCAAAGCATTGTTGTACATTGACCCGAGTTTTAGCACTGCATTCAGTAAACAGGCAACCATATTCCCTGGCAAATTCTATTCCCTCTTTCTTTGTCACAACTCTTTCACTCTCCTGAAAAACATACAAGTCAAGTTTCCTCTATTGGCACAAGAAAATGATAAGATGCAGGAATCAAACAAGAAACTGAATGTGATATGTTTCTTTTTTTGGCCAACTATACACATCCAAAGTATAAGGTGGAATTGAAAAACCGGTAGCAAAATCAAATGATATGAATGTTAACAACAGCATCCTCTATAAGAGTACATGAAATTCAAGATTCATGAGAAAGCCCCACTGAATGAGAAAAGGATTTATTGTATTTTCTTATAAATACCATGTAAAAACCCCAAATGAAGGTACCTTGTCTACTTTGTTTCCAACAAGCATCTTGATGCAGTCTTGATTTGTTGAATAGAGGTCAATTTCCTTTGCCCATATGTCAGAAAGATTTGTAAATGTTTCCCGTCGCGTTACATCATAAACTGCAATGGTTAAAGGTACAAAACATTGAGAATAAGCAGCAAACCCTAAAATACAGATCTCAACATTGAAACCACCTTGGGGGATAGGACATGTGAAACCAAAAAGCATGCTTTCTATCCAATGAATTATTATTCTCTTGTTAGGTTGCATTGAAAATTCAAGTGATTCAAGAGAATAGAGATTTACCCATAATGATCCCTTGTGCCCCTCGGTAGTAAGAACTTGTGAGCGTTCTGAATCTCTCTTGACCAGCTGCATTATTAAAGTTAAAGTATAGACAAATGGAGATATATATAGAGTGACTCAGACATTAAATCAAACAGAAAGAATGCATACCAGTATCCCAAATGGCAAGCTTGAGCTGTTTACCACCGATAGTAACATATTTGATCTTAAAATCAACACCTGAAGAAGGAAACTTCAAATCAAACAACACATAGAAACAGTGAGTGATATAATCAAAGATGCAGAAGAGAGAGCACACTGACCAATGGTGGGGGAGAGATCTTGAAAATCATCGGAGGTGAAACTGAGGAGTAGGCTGCTCTTGCCAACACCAGAGTCCCCAATCATCAACAATTTGAACAGATAATC
>NC_029774.3:112380572-112395276 GCF_000817695.3 Arachis duranensis | reverse complement strand
TCAAAACTGCAATTAATCAATCAATTAAATCTATGGCACGCAAAGTAATAACAATAATGATTTCATAAGAATAGTGGTTATACTGACATACCTCAGGCTCAGAATTGAAAATAGGACGAAATCTTAGGAATATAAGGGAAAAGAAGAGAAGAGAAGAAAGAGGGTCAGATCGGCGGTGATCTAGTTTGATCACTTTGACGTTTCAGTTTCTTTTTCTTTGCGACTTCCAATGTTATGCTATCCCTTTTGCTTCCACTGCGACTACTCCAGAAGCGCTAACGTGCCTATTGCTTAACAACCAAGCACCCTGAAATTACTACGACAATTATTGACCTTATGATATTACTAATTTACTAGAGTTTTTTTAAATAATAAAATAAATATTAAATTTTACACTTATAGACATGTATTAATTTACGATTATATATCTTATTACATATTTCGTTCTCAACATGGATAAGTTCCTGATAAATATATTTTATTGCTGGCGGAGTCGAGATAAATAAAAAAACATTAGTAGTGTTTTTAATTTACAAATGAGATAAGATACAGTCATCCTTATTAACGTATTTCGTCTATAATAAGAACGAGATATATGTATAAAAAATTACTGTTATAATATTTTACTTAAAATAATATATTAGTATAAATAATAATTTTTGAAATACAATCTTAACATAAAAAGAACATAAAAGACAACATAACATAAAAAAGACAATTTATTGACAATACAAAATACAATGTAAATAATAAACTAACACATATAATCACGGTCCTTTGTAAATGCATTCAGACAGTTCTCGATTTATGTGAAATAATAATTCTTGAAATACAATCTCAACATAAAAAGAACATAAAAGACAACATAACATAAGAAAGACAATTCATTGACAATATAAAATACAATGTAAATAATAAACTAACACATATAATCACGGTCCTGTGTGAATGCATTCAGACAGTTCTCGATTTATGTGACTCACTTTTTCTAATGCTCAATAAAGTCCATCTCATTTCTAATGTTTGTAGACATCGGTCGACTCTTAATCTTTTTTCGCATAACTAGGTTGGGTAGCAACTTCATACCATACCATTCTAGTCATAACTTCTCATCTGTAATTAGCAGTCAGTCTATCTCGTAGACCTTGAACACAAATTCTATCTTTTATATAAGATCAATATATCTATTCTATTCAATACTAGCCGTTGTACATGCCACAATTGTATGGAGACACAGAAAATGCAACGACTGAAACATGCCATAGTCACACGTCCGAAAGTTCAATCTAATACGATACGATATCTGGCTCCACTCTTCTAACAGCGCAAACTCTTCCACACTGAACACCTGTAATCATCTGTGATAGTGTGTGACATGCATCTTTGATAGATCTTCCAAATTCTTCTCAAATACTACAAGGAGACATTGTGAAAATTATTGGCCACCTGCAAATTGTGCTTGTATCTCATGACTTTTTCGTATCCACAACTGATGAAACATCCCATAAATAGATTGAACAATCATTACAACTGTCTGCCTTAGTGAGTACGCTACATTTATAAGATGTCGTTTTCCTTCTGCGGACTTAAACCAAGTCATGAAGTTGGACACCATATGACTGATACAATAAGCATAATGAGCCATACAAATGAGTCATGTCTACCAAAACAAATTGCTTACTTGAAAACTTCAATGCACAGCGAAAAATGACTAAAATATTTTGTCACACTTATTGAATTTGCTGTCAAGTAAATCATCAACATAGTATGGCACAACTTAGAGCATAGTTGTCAGAATCGAACTGATAATCGAACCGATCAAGTTACTAGTTTAATGGTTTATTAATTCAACCGGTAGATTACTGGTTGAATCGATAGAACTGGTCTTATATAAATAAAAAATATAAAATATTTAAAAAATTAAAATTTTTAAAATTTATAATACATATATTCACCAATATTTTAAAAATAATTAAGTCTCAAATTCTAAAAATAACTAGTACAAATATAAACATAAAATTAGTCAATACTACTACAATAATATTTTAATTTGACACAATAAAAATAACAATATATAAAGTATATTAAATTGTATATAATTTTTTTATAACAAATAATTTTTATTTTATTTTTATATTAAATCGATTATTATTTTTATTTTAAAAATTTACTAATTAATTTATACCTATTACATTATATTATTCATGTGTAAATAATCATATAATTTATTTATCTAAATTTGTTAGTCCAATTAAAATTATTAAATAAAATTATTATTTATGGTCTCTAAAAATTAAAAAGGGCCCAATTTGATAAAAAAAAATCATTAATATCCATTGCCCAATTCTAATAAAAAAAATGGGCCAATTTGATCATAACTATTTGGTATATAATATATTTAAAATAAAACCTATATAATATTAAAAAGCATTGTAGGCCAGTGGCTATGGGGCGCTCCATTGCTTTTGAGTGTGTGTTCGTCGAATTCCACCCGAGGAGTATTTTTTAAAATTAGCGGGTTGAACCGAAACCGTTTTTTATTGGTTTTTATCCTTAAAAGGTTAGAATATCAAACCGGACTAAATTAGAGTCCACTTCACCGATTTTTTAATCGAATGGATGGTTCAATTCAGTTCTTACTTCTATGACCAAGAAGTCAGCAATGATCTCTAGGAGTCAATGCTGAAGCGTTTGGAGTCTAGCCATACTTTTCGATAGAAAGGCTTGAAGTGATAACTCTATAGCATGACACTCTACAACATCGGAATGGATACTGAGGAATTAAATTGGATGATAAGTAAGATGGCACTACTAATCACTGTGCTATCTAGCTGGACATGGTCAGCAAACATCATTGGTGCCAAACAGGTGTAAGGCCCACCAAACTTACGAACTTCTCTAAAATACAACATGAGAACATACATATAACTCATGACTAAATAGCATAAATCATCATAAATGGCATAAAACATAAATGACGACTAATTACTTTCCAATAACTAAGATTTTATCTAAGTGACACACTTATGCTCCACAGACACCCAACTGAACTTTGTTTGCATCGACATTAGCACTTTAGATAATCAGATTTTACCATTCTGTATTCCATAGATCGCCAAATATTATAAATATCTCCCCTCCCCCACATGAACAACTTCCTTACTCCTAAACAGGTGGTCCACCTGAAACTCAACGCCCTTGTCAAGGTTGTAATCGTCAATTCGTCACCTAATGCACCAACGCTGCAAATTGGATCCTCCTCCATTACATCAAGGTACAATGTGCGATAGTGGCTAGACACATTAAATAGGTCAGGCACAGTCATCAGTGTGAATAAGAGGGCTAGAAGTGAGTCGAGTTAAACCAAACTCAAGCTCGGCTCACGAAAATTAATCTTGGCTCATGACTCGACTCATTAACAATCGAACCTATATCGTAAGCTCAAACTCGACTCAATGAAAGCTCACGAGCTGGCTCGAGCTAATATATTGTCTATCTATCAATTATAATTTTTTTTATGTCCTACATCCAAATTATATATAAAAATTGACTATAAAATTTTAAAGAATTAAGAACATATATATATATATTTATATATATACACGAATATCCTATATACATTTAATCTATATTTTTAATATTAGATATATAATCTAGCCAGTTCATAAGTCAATGAACTGAGCTTATCCAAACTCAAGCTCGGCTCATTTAATTTATGAGCTTAATTCCAGGCTCAAACTCGGCTCACCAGCTCATGAATTTAGCTTATCGAGTTATTAACGAGTCGAACTCGAGCTGGCTCGTGAACTAGCTTGACTCACTTCCAGTCCCGTAAGAAAAATCTCCAACCCAATGGAGTATTCCGTACAAACTCATCCTCTTCAGAGCTACCAGAGGAACCCTTAATCTCAACGATACACTCCTCATCTTACTCATAGTCCTTCTCCGTGTGATCAACTAGTGTAGCGTAATGCAACGAAGATGCAACAATCGGTAGCCCAAGAGTGCAGATGCAGACAAACCATCTCCTCCAGACCTCCACCACAAATATCAATGATCCCGACGTATAGTTCCATGACTTGGTGTGTTAGGAGTTTTCCATAGGCCTCAAACACAGCACACACTTATTCATCGCCTACGACCCAGAAAAGCTTGAACTTGAAGCCTTGGTTTTTTAAAGGAGCGAGGAGCCTGTACCCAGTTCTGGTAACCTCCCTCCAGCCATAAATCTCTATCTTCATTAATATGAGATTCTTCAAATCTTGCAAAGTATCAAGTCAAAGAGTTCGAAACAACACCGGATCCAGACAATCAAACACAACTCTTTCATCGTTGACTCGTTGTCTTTAATAGAACCATTTACATAAAGACTCAAAATAACATACTCATTATTAGATATTTTTAGAGAATATGTGAAGAGAATTGAAGAAATGTTATTAGAGTTACAATGATATGAACGACCTTCTTATATAGCTAAAAATTATTGTCTCACATGTATCTCGTCCTAAGCATAGACGAGTTCCTTATGAATGTATCTCATCCTTGATATAGACGACATACGTTAATAAGTATGGCAATGTCTTGTCTCGTATGTAAACTAGAAGTACTATTAATCCTTCTTTACTTATAGAGATGAGATATGTTCATAAGAAACTCGTCCATACTAAGGATAAAATATGTAATATGATGTATAATCGTAAATTAATCCATGCGTATCTATTAGTATATTAAATATTTATTTATTAAAAAAACTAATTTATTGTATAAATAATTAAAAATATAAATTACTATAATATCATAATAGCTTCTTAATTTACCAAAAAAAATCATTTTTAAATTATTTTTGGATTAAAAAACATTGTTATATAGATTAGATGTATTAAAAACTTTATTTTATTCTTATATTGTTTTTAAGTCATAAAAAATTCAATCGTAAAGTATTTTACAAAAAACTAAAACACCTTTCTTTATATCTCCGACACTATCTTTGGAAGGAATACTGAAATTGAGAAAAAAAATTAAATTAAATTTTTATATTATATTTAGTATAAAATGTACAAAACTAAATTATATTATACATAATATCTTATTTAATTTAAAATAAATATTAAAACACAAACAAATAAAATTACTTGAATATCTTTATTAATTAAAAAAAATAAACCCTCTTATTGCCGAATCTTTACCTTTTGATTCGATGCACCATAACCCCTCACTTCTCATCAACCATAGCCATTTACCATTCTTCTTCTTCATAATATTTCTTCATTTTCTTATTGCGAAGGAATGTGCTATAACTAATAGTATTCTTCTCATGAAACCTCCTATTGATAGATTTTTGTCGTTCTCCCTATTTTCTATGTTGTATTTTACAATTTTTTGTGATCGTCTTTAACTTTAACAGTAACTACTCATTTTTTATTATAAAAAATTTAAATACTGACAAAACTAATAATAAAAGAATAAAATAAAAATTTTACCAATAAATATGAGTTATGTTCAACAAAAGTAATTAATTGTTAATTTTTTATTGATTCTATTAAAAAATTAATCAAAATATCCAAAATATCGTTATCTCTTCCATTATATTCAACCTTTCAAATTTTTTAACTCTAACACATAAATAAATAAATAAATATGAGAGAGAAAGAGAGACAAAAAGAGATAAACACCGAAAATAAATGTAAGAAGAATGATTAATGTTCCTTCCTAAATATGCAACAACATTTAAAACTAGATCAACGAAAAAAAAAAAGAAATAAATCCCAAAAGTTAACCAAAACTGCAAAAATTAAACCATCTCTTTATTTTTATCTTCCTCTTTTTCTTTGTTGTTATTGCTACATCTGCTTTTCTTCTTCAAGCTACTGAGGCGGCAAAGTTGTTGGTGTTGTTCGGGGAGACGCAGACATGCAAGCAAGGTCCAGGACGAGAAGCTTCTAGAATATCCAATGTCGGCAGAGGTTGCAACGTTGATAGAAAGAGAGGTGAAATAAGGATGTTCTGATGTGGTAGGGATGAGCACGGGTAACGAGTATCCGATTACCTGTCTGAACCCTAACCGAACTAATTAAATTGGTTCTAGAATCAACAGGTAATCAGGTCCGATCCGAACCAAATCAATGCCTCTCTCTAGTAATTGGTTGGGTTAACAATTCTAGGGGTGCAGAATCCGAACCAACCTATGGACCCGACCATATATTAATTAAATAAAAAAAATTAAAAAATATATATTTGCCTTTTAATGATTTTGAGTTTCTCACCCAATAACCTTAACATTAGCGGCGGTTTCCTCACCTTATGGAGTAAACCCCAGCAAAGCTTTCTCAAACCTCACCTTACCTATAATTGATACTGTCATTGGAAGTACTTCTTCTCTAAGTGCAACCACTCCCCCTATATTTAATGTGTTTAGATTTTACTATATTTGATGTTTAACATGTTTGAATTATTTCCATTGATTTTACATATTTGTTGTACTTAAAATTTTTTAAGATAAAAATTTTGCTTTTTACATTTTTTATGAATTTCTGTTTCATCGGGTACCCAATTACCCGAACCGAACCAATCCGTTTTTAATTGATTTGGTTTGATTCAGATACATACACAAAAAATATAAATCCGAACCAATCCGACTAATGCTCACCCTAATGTGTGGAGAAAAAAAAGGGATCAATATATGGGAAGAAAAGAGAGGGTGAGGGTAAGTATGATAAGAGAGGTGAAAAATCAACTGAGAATTGAGAAAGAAAAAGATAAAGAATGAAGAGTTAACAATGGTGTAATAGAGATAAAAAAAAAAAAGAGGTTAAAGGTAATTGGCCAGAAATAATTTGGATAATGTAATTTTTTAACGAAATCAATAAAATTAATAATTGGTTATTTTTATTAAACATAATTCATTTTTTATGAATACAACTTTAATTTTTTTTTTGTTAGTTTTGTCAAGTTCAAATCTTTCATTGATAAAAATAGTTATTACTCTCCGCTCTAATAATGTATTATCACAACCACCGCCATCGATCTCACAAACACCTCTTCTCAAAATCCATCATCATCATCTACATCAACAACTTAAGGCTTTCTTTTTACTATCTTCACAATCTCTGCTCTCTCTCTCTCCATGAGTTCATTCCCACTATTCCATCTCCTTTTTCTTTCACAAATTTACTTCTTTTTATTTGGGTATAAGGTTTGTATAGCTTTCTTTCGCTAAATGACACATTTTGTTGTGTTTTTATATGTATCATATATTTTTACTTCTGTGTTTTTATTTTTCTTTCTCATTGATAAAAGATGGTGGTAGCTAAAGAAATAGGAGAGAATATCTGAAAAGATAAATTTGGAAATTGAAAATTTAAATAAGAATATTTTGAGAAAAAAATATTATTAAAATTTTAGTCTCTACCTTTATAAATTTTAAACCCCTTATATTTTTATTTTTTGCTAAAAGGACTGAAAATTTGTGTCGAGACTAAAATATTATACCAAAAAGTCAAAAAGAGTGACAATTGCGAACTCTTTTCTAATATTATAAGACCTAGACCAGACTAACCAATTTATCCAAAAAAAAAAAAATCAAATTGCGAATTAGTTTAGTTTAAGCTAAAGATCGTTTAGGCTATTGAACTAGTAAATCAAATCTAGTCAGAACCAATCAATCCGAATCGATTGATGACACCATATTATGTTAGCAGGTATTTTGAGAATTTAGTAAAATAATGGTGCAAGCGATGCTTATCACTAGGTTAGTTCGTCTTTTATTGTTCTCTTCAAAAATGTACCTTGAAGGCTTGTGTAGATTTTTTATATTAAATTGTTGATTGCTTAGAAAAGAATTAAAAATTAAATTAGTCTCTTAAAAATAGGATATTATTTGAATTTTTTTCTAAAATATTTTTTCAATTAAATTGGACTTTTAAAGATTTTTTCCAATCATATTTATCCTTTAGGAACTCCATTAATAATTTTTGTCGACATTTGATGATATAGAATATTAATTAATAGCATATATGATACTTAACATGTCTAATTAGACACTGAGCAAATATATTTATGAAAATTTATCAATTTAGTCGCTAGGTTATATTAGGAATATAGTTTATATAATTGAAAAAAAGGGACTAAATTAATAAATTTTCATGAATATATTTAGTCAACATTTAATTAGACATGTCAAGTATTATGTATATTATCACTTAACGTTTTATATAATCAATTGTTGACGAAAATTGTTAATGGAGCCATTGAAGGACAAATATGATTAATTCGTAATATTTGAAAGACCAATTTGATTAAAAAAATCTTTTAAGGACAAATTTAAAAAATGTCTCATCTTTCAAAAAATAATTTAACTATTAACCTATAGAGAGAATGTTGTTTCTACACGCAATTATTATTTTCTGAAGTTAGTTTTAATGTATTGTCATTGTAAAGTAGCTTTTAATGTGCATCCAATTACGTAACGCCACATCATAAAAAATAACTATTATTTTCATTGACCGTATGAATAGTCATCCAAAAAGATAGATATGATTGCATGATTGTATAAAATATTTTACACTGTCAATATATCAAAATTAAACTTTTATTTTATTGTGAAAACACAAATCTTTGGGATGTAAAAAAAAAACTAAAAACAAATTTCTCCACAATTATTGATATTAAGAAAACAAAATTTATTAGCAAATTAGATTATATAATTTTTTTATAATTAATATATTTTTTAATTTTTAATTTTATTTTTTATTAAAATAAATTATTGTAAATCAATTAATTATGATTTTTATTGAATCTCTGGTAATAAATAATTGATTTACAATAGTTTAATTTGATAAAAAAAACTTATAAAATCAAAATTAAAAAAATGTTTATTATGAAAAAATTATATAATAATCTAATTATGACCATATCTATTCAATAACCCAACAAATAAACCAATAACTCAATGATTCATCAATTCGATTACCAATTTGATTTTAATAATGATACTCTTACCTATATTTTAAATGGACTAATGTTATACTTATCTCCAATTTAAACAAAAATGTAGATAAGTATATTATATACTATAGTGTGAAACAAATTTTCAGTGCTTAAAATTTGAGCTAAATTAACTCAGTAGCATATTTTCTGTAAAAAATAAATAGCTTTGCCGCTGTTACATGGAATGCAACTGCGATTAGGCTTTTGGCTTCGCATGATAGGACTCTATGGCACCAGAAGCTTCAAGGCTGGCCAATGGCAGATTTCTCATCGTCGAATGCCACAAGCTAATTACGGAGTTGATTTTGTATGAAATCTCATCCAAACCAAAACATGAAACAATGCACGAATTGAATATTCAAGTGGAAGACAAGTGTTTAAGAAAAAAAAAATATTTAAAATAGTCTCTGAATTTTAAATTGCTATTCAATTTAGTCTTCAACTTTAAAAAATGACTAATTAAATTGTTGAAATTTAAAAAAGTGCATCTCTGTTCGTTTTTCGTAGAAGTGTCGTCTAAACGTTGATGATGTAGGGCGTGAACGGCCATGTGAATATTCTAGTTGTATGCTTATGTGTACTAAGATTAAATTTGTTTAAATTGGTATCTAAAATTGCTTAGTAATACCTAAATTAGTCTATTTTCAATTATAAAGTCCTAATCCTCAAATTATTGTATTCTCTTCTTCGACCTCTATTGTCTTCTTCTTTTTTTGGACTTCTCCACTATCTTCCAATTCATCTTGTTTTTTTGTCTGCGTGAGTGATGATGGGTGGTGGAGGGAGAAGCTAAGCCATAATAGCTCAAGTAGGAACAACTCTGTAGGGAGACTTTATGGCAGCAAAGGAATGCGTAATAAGAGAGGTAAGAACGTCGTTTTCTGCAACTGCGGGCTTCGAATAGTGATGAAATACTCAACAACGACAAAAAATTCTGGTAGACCATTTTATGGTTGTCCAAACTATGAGGTAAGGTTATGACTCTAAAAAAAATGTTAAGATGATTTTACTTTGAGTTCGGATTCACCTGCGAATCCATTGTAATTTCTTCCGTTAGGTTGATGGATGTGAAGAACCAGTTTGTGCAACACTCATTCTACAAGAAGTTTTGCATGAGTTCAATTGGAGGATGACAAATTTGGAGAGTGATGTTAAGACCTTGAAGATGATGACAATGGTGCTGGTTGGCTTTTGTAGTTACTTTTGGTGTGTGCTTAAATTTTATCTTGTTGGGTGATGATTATTATGTTATGAAATATTAAATTTCTTAAGTGTTATGTAATGTCTTGATGAAGATATAATGAAATGAAATACTAATTTTGCATGAGTTCAACTCTTGATGCTGCACCTGTTCTGCTAAAATTGTGATCAATTAAACAAAAAAGAGATAAATCAAAACATGTAACGAAGCTAAATATGAATTTAATTTAACATTTTCGGAGCATGAACAAGTATTATTTGTGCTAAAACACATTGTGCATAACTTACTATCACAACTTAAAACATCATTGGCCATAACGACATCAAAGGCCATGCATAAAGGCCATGCATACATGTTTCAAAAGTTACATTACAAAAAACATAATTTTGTTTAACCATAGCATTCAATCACAACGGCATGAACTCAAAAGGCGACAACACATTGTGCTAGTTAGACATTTTTTCTCGGTGGGTTAAATCCTGGAGTTAGAACAAACTTCAAGAAGGAGGTCAGTTTTTTTGAGGTTGCTGCACTAGCTCCCTGAATAGTCTCTCTTGAAATCTCAGTTGGATGTGGAGCAGCTATAGCAATAGCAGCAATGGATGTAGCTGTCCTCTTGATAGGGAATTTGTTGCACCTCTCACGTTTAGTCCTCATAAGCCCTTTCTTGGCATTCTTTGTAGTCTTTGCAGCCTGTGGTAGCAATAACAACAATAACATTCGTAATGCTAATAATATTAATAATAATAATAATGAAGGACTTGTAACAATAAAAAGTGTCATTATATAGATGAGGACACTATCCAGAATCATAACATGAAACCAAAAACATATCCTCTCAAGAAACAAGAAAATGGATTTGTTCCTTAAGATTAATCTGTTTCATAACAACTCAATATTTTTTCTTTTATGATTCTTTTTAGTCTAGTAGAATAAAGATTAATCTATCATAGACCTAAATTTTGTTTACAATTTTGTTATTGGTAAATAAATTATTACATATATACAAAAAATTTAAACTCCCAACAATTATTTAGGGGACACAAGTCAATCCAAATTGATTAACTCAAACTCTAATTTTGATTAATGTTTTTTTTATTATTATTACCTGAGTTGCAGGTTCTCGTTTAGCTCCTTGACCCCCTTCAGCAGCAACTTCTATTTGAATTTTAGTTTGTCCTTCTTCAACACCAACCTCATCTTCTGCACCAACAATCTCACCTTCCTTACCTTCAGCACCAGTGTCACCCTCGTTTGCATCATCTTTGACATCTTTTGCAGCAACTGCTAGCTCATTAGTCTTTTATTTTTTGCTATTTTACAACTTCTTGTTGTGTGACCAACATCTCCACATGTCCCATAAGTGAATTTGTCATATTTTCTCTTTAATTTTGTTGCAGTGCGCTCTTGGCTCCTGGTGCGAAATATATAACCACAAACTAATTGGCAAGTGCACCGGGTCGTACCAAGTAGTACCTCAGGTGAATGAGGATCGATCTCACGAGGATTGATGGACTAAGCAACAATGGTCAAGTGATTCACTTAGTTAGACTAACAGAAAATGGTGTTTGAAGGTTCAAAGGCATTAACAGTAAATTCAGAATATCAGAAAGCAAGTAGTAAATAAGTTGTGAATAATATATGGAGAAATAGTTAAGGTTTCAAAGTTATCTATTTTTCGGATTGACTTTTCTTACTAACTATTTTAATCATGCAAGATTCAATTCATGGCAAACTATATGTGACTAAACCCTAATTCCTTAGACCTTTTTAGTCTTCTCTAAAATTCATCAACCGCCAATTCCTTGGTCACTTAAATCCAATTAGAGGTGAAATTTAATTCTAGTTTATATGCCACAAAAATCCTAATTACCCAAATATAAGAGGATTATATGTCACGTATCCCATTAAGTCCAGATAATTAGAAATTTAGGAGAATATGTTTTCAAACTGTTGTTCAAGTAAAGAGTTTTTCCAAGTTATACAAGAACTCAATTAGAAAAAGGGGTCATACTTCCGTTCCACCCAAATTCATAAGATAAAGAACAAAAAAAATTCTTGAAATATAAATCAGTACATGAATTAAAATAGAAAAATAATAGTATCAATCCATACAATAGACAGAGTTCCTAACCTTTACAGTGAAAGTTTAGTTGCTCATGATTCAGAGAGAAAACTAGGATTCAGGTAAACTGTAAATTGCGGAATGAGGTCGAAGAGAAGAGAAGAGCCCGAAGGGCTTATTCTTTTCCCTTTTATATCTAATCCTAATTAATGTAAAATATATTTTCTCAAAATTAAATAATATCTTTTCCTATTTATAAAAGAGTTAAAGTTTAATCAAAATAAATAATGATCTTCGCAAGCCTTCAAGTGGAGCATGGGGACCATGTGATTCATTCAAGTCCACGTTGAACTTGGAAATTCTCAAGTTCAGCGTGGATGAGGCAGTGGCTTCTTCATTGGTTTCCCTTTGAATTCACGCTGAACTTGGATTTCAGCGTGGGGTGATATGCATGATGTTCCTTTGGTGCGTTGGACTCCACGCGGGAACTTGAAAATTTCCAAGTTCAGCATGGAGGAGGCCGAATTGGATTTCCTTGGAGGTGTTAATGCTGGCTCTGAACTTGAATAATTTCAAGTTCAACATGGAGTGGACAGCATCCATTCTTCACTCTCTCTATTCTCTAGCCTTGGCTTAAACTCCGTGAAATTCATCCAAAATACTACCTTAAATAAACAGAATTGCACATAGCTCAAAGTAGCATTCATAGTGGCTAAAATGTATTAAATTTTGATTAAACTTAGCAGTTCAAGTGCAAATTCACAAGGAAAAAATAAAGAAGATGCTCACACATCAGCTCCCCCCAACAGGTGCCTCATGTGCATATTTTTTTCTTACATAATGTGATGGTCTTCCACGGGGCTTGCTCCTTATGGGTGGTAAGCAATGGAGGTATTGTGAGGTCTTCCACAACTGTTGGCCTCTTACCAGGTTGATATGGTACTCATAAGTCTTGTTGTATGATCCTATTGTTAGCCACGCATGGACATAATTCTTGGGCCTACCATTCATGACTGAAATTGCAGCTATTGCATGACGACAAAGTAATCCTTGCAAACAATAAAATTGAGTAATTAAATATTTAGGATAGGTATGATATTGCTTACCCAATAACTACAAAGACCTACAGCTACATGTTTAGTTTCCCAAATCAACCACCACATTATGTGGTTCACCATGCACTTCAAACATGACCTCAGCTGCATCTCCAGACCACATTGGTATATGATACTTGCTGTGATATTTCTCATTCGCAAGTCTACTTTTGTTTAATCGGAGGTAAGTGTCCCACATGACTAGAGAGTTTCAGTTTTTTCTTTGCCATACTAGTCATGGCATACCTCTTAACCTCCTCCAGAAAAGTCAAGACGGGCTTGCATATGTATGGTTTGGTGGCGGCATTGAACACCTCACACACGTTGTTACACACATTGTCAACCTTTGAAAAGTCCCTGTAGTGAGCCCTGGTCCCTGCATGCCTAGAAAACTTGTCTAAATACGCCCACACCTTTTCATTCACCCTCTTTATTGACTGCATATGCCCATTGAATTCCTGGATGGTCATTGCTCTAACACTTCCAAAGCAAGCTCTTCAAGTGTGAGTCCTTCCATTATTTCTAGAAGTTTTGTCACAGGTGCCACCCACAGAAGTGGTGATACGCGCTTGGCATAACCTCACGCAATGCTAGGATCAGACCCTATAGGGTAACAAAATAGTCATTCTATATATGTTACATTCACCAATAACACAGACAACTTAATTCAGAATAGTCGTTCAGTTTTTGGTTATTAAGACATAATAGTCCTTCGAATTATGTTCATTAATTCAAAATGGTCCTTAAAATCAGATATCATGCTTCTAATTGAACTATATATGTTACCTTCTGCATGTCAGAGATGAAGCACCAACCATGTTCTGTCTGGTTTCCAATATCTTCATGCAAGAACTCCAAGAACCACTTTCAGTTGTCTTTGTTCTCAACATGAACAATAGCGCATGCAATTGGATATTGGTGCACGAAATTGTGATCTCTTCTTTTCACAACTCAAATAATCCCCGGTGATGAATCCAAAAACTTGGTGTTCTATACCATGGCATAAACACAACTTCGCACAACTAACCAGCAAGTGTACTGGGTCGTCCAAGTAATAAACCTTACGCGAGTAAGGGTCGATCCCACATAGATTATTGGTATGAAGCAAGCTATGGTCACCTTGTAAATCTTAGTCAGGCAGACTCAAATGGTTGTGGATGATGAATAAAACATAAAGATAAAGATAGAGATACTTATGCAATTCATTGGTGGGAATTTCAGATAAGCGTATGGAGATGCTGTGTTCCTTCCGTCTCTCTGCTTTCCTACTGTCTTCATCCAATCCTTCTTACTCCTTTCCATGGCAAGCTATATGTAGGGTTTCACCATTGTCAGTGGCTACCTCCCATCCTCTCAGTG
>NC_029774.3:112379848-112380112 GCF_000817695.3 Arachis duranensis | reverse complement strand
GCCAGTTTGGGCGTTTAACTCCCATTCTTGTGCCAGTTCCGGCGTTTAACGCTGGGCATTCTTGAGCTGATTTGGAACGCCAGTTTGGGCCATCAAATCTCGGACAAAATATGGACTATTATATATTGCTGGAAAGCCCAGGATGTCTACTTTCCAACGCCGTTGAGTGCGCGCCAATTGAGCTTCTGTAGCTCCAGAAAATCCACTTCAAGTGCAGGGAGGTCAGAATCTAACAGCATCTGCAGTCCTTTTTAGTCTCTGAAT
>NC_029774.3:112378586-112379218 GCF_000817695.3 Arachis duranensis | reverse complement strand
GGGTTCTTAAGCACACTCTTTTTGCCTTGGATCACAACTTTATTTCTTTCTTT
The DNA here is from genome assembly GCF_000817695.3 of Arachis duranensis. Classification (NCBI taxonomy): domain Eukaryota; kingdom Viridiplantae; phylum Streptophyta; class Magnoliopsida; order Fabales; family Fabaceae; genus Arachis; species Arachis duranensis. The sequence goes on along the minus strand of NC_029774.3, from coordinate 112,379,165 downwards.
TTCTCTTTTTTTTTTCGTTTTCTTTTCTCCTTTTTTTTCTTTTTCTCCTTCTTCTTCTTTTTTTTTTTGTATTCACTGCTTTTTCTTGCTTCAAGAATCATTTTTATGATTTTTTAGATCCTCAGTAACATGTCTCCTTTTTCATCATTCTTTTAAGAGCCAACATTCATGAGCAACAAATTCAAAAGATTTATGCACTGTTTAAGCATACATTCAGAAAACAAAAGTATTGCCACCACATCAAAATAATTAATCTGTTATAAAATTTAAAATTCATGCAATTCTTATCTTTTTCAATTAAGAACATTTTTCATTCAAGAAAGGTGATGGATTCATAGGATATTCATAACTTTAAGGCATAGACACTAAGACACTAATGATCACAAGACACAAACATAGATAAACATAAGCATAAATTTTGAAAAAAAACAAAAAAATAAAGAACAAGGAGATTAAAGAACGGGTCCACCTTAGTGATGGCGGCTTGTTCTTCCTCTTGAAGATCCTATGGAGTGCTTGAGCTCCTCAATGTCTCTTCCTTGCCTTTGTTGCTCCTCTCTCATGATTCTTTGGTCTTCT
>NC_029774.3:112373617-112373921 GCF_000817695.3 Arachis duranensis | reverse complement strand
TGAGGACATGATTGTCAAGGTTGGGCCATTTGCCTTTCCAACTGACTTTGTGGTGCTGGAAATGGAGGAGCACAAGAGTGCGACTCTCATTCTAGGAAGACCCTTCCTAGCAACTGGACGAACTCTCATTGATGTACAAAAAGGGGAAGTAACCTTGAGAGTCAATGAGGATGAGTTCAAGTTAAATGCTGTAAAAGCTATGCAGCATCCAGACACACCAATAGACTGCATGGGCGCTGACATTATTGACTCTCTGGTAGAAGAGATCAATATGGCTGAGAGCCTAGAATCAGAGCTTGAGGAC
>NC_029774.3:112373261-112373517 GCF_000817695.3 Arachis duranensis | reverse complement strand
GTGATAGTGAGTATGATATTGATTATGTATAATGATGACCGATTGGAAATAGTATTGTTGGAAATTGGGATGGGGAAGGATATGTGACATGTTAATGTGTTTGTAATTTCGCCATTTGTCGAAAGGGGTAAAAATGGTTATATGGCGGTTCTGTGAATCGTGGTAAAGTATTAATGTATGAGTTGAGGAGGCTTGATGTTGATCTTGGTATATTTTGATTGATTTCAAAAAGGGTTGAAATTGGCATGTTTTGGTT